>NW_006262201.1:4270931-4286779 GCF_000493195.1 Citrus x clementina
ATGGTATGCTTGTTATCAATTCCAGTCTAATTCATTCATGCTTTGATGACATATGCGGTGCAGCTTCTTATCTAAGACCTGTATATGTTCAGTCATCATTCAGTTCTGTATTTGGCTGCCATTCTTTCAATGAATTCAAACCACTTTCTGAATACTTGCAAATTCATCCAGTGTTGTCATTGAGATGCCAATATGTAAAGGAGCAATAGTTGCCCTTGATAGTATGCTTATTGATTGCCTCTTGCCTCACTCAGCCTAAGGAATCTGGTTGTATGGTGTTCTTGTAATTTCATTTGGAGATAAGTAATATCTGTTGTTCAAATGTATTTTATATACAAGCAGTTAATAATTCTGCTTGCAGAAAGCTTACAAAGGAGCTGTGTGATGTAATAGAAGACTACAGTCTGGTCAATTTTTCAACCTTAGATATTCAGGTCATCGGTTTCTCTTGAATTCTTTCTTGAGTTTCTTTGAATTATTTGTGAATAAGATCTTAGTTGGCTGCTCCTCTTCAGGATAAGGAAAGTGTGGCAAAACTCGTGAAGCTGATAGATAAAAGCAATGGGTACATCTTTGCTGGCATGGATGCCAGTGCAGTTGAATTCAGCAAGATTGCCGTTCGCGATGTGGATTGGGATTATTACAGATATCCTTCTTTTCACCTACTTTCAATCTTGTGATTCTCATATTCATAAAACTTTTATCTTTGAATTATTTGTGATGTAATAACTTGTGCATTTGAGAAACTAATTTTGCTGTTAGGCAGGTTTCAATCTTGATTCATGTGTTTTTCATAAATGTACCAAAGTTATGGAAACTTTTCTTTTTCCCAGATATTGTATCTGCACTTTTTCCCATGTAATTGAGTCAGACAAGTTTTGCTTAACAAAGATGTCTACAGTCGCTGAAGTGCAGGAGGAGTACATTAAGGATGATGACAACATTGATTAAAATGGGACGTGAAGATATATGTTGTGCAAACCGTAAGCCTGCCTCTTACTTTTGTGCATGTTTACTTGCTTGTGATTCACGTTTGTTAATCTATTTTGCTATCTTGCAGGATTTTTAAAGTTTTCAATCAATCAAACATTTAACTCAAGTCCTTAGCTCTTCACTGCTTGAATGGTGGTTTTAATCAAACCCCTCCTAATTATGATGTATGGCCCGAATCTCGGACTTTTTGTACAATATCAAGCGATTTTTTTTTAGTTGAATCGGCTAGTGTACACAAATGTCGATTATTGATTTTTCTCTAGTATTGTTTGTAATTACAAGAAACGAAGTAATGAAATTTATCACTGCGTTCATAGTTATGCTTAAGCTCAAAGATCACTGTCAAGATCATTTTGGGGCCTCTATTTGTTCTATAACATGATGTTGACACATGTCAAATTATGAAGCTTGTGATTAAAATACTTTTCACATATATATTTTAAGTACTATTACTAATTAAATATATGAATAAATATGGTCAATGAGGAGAGGATAAAATAAAATGGCTTCATTTTTTGAATTACTCAACTGCTTCAAACTTCTAAAAAGTAAATATACAATGAGTGGAATATTGAATTGAGTGCGAGCTGCGGATAACTTAAAAAAATTAGAATACAAGCTTCAAGGAAAGTGTATTACTATTCAAATGTTGATTTCAAATTAAGAAGATATGCCAGCAAATTGTATAAAAATGTATAAATTGATCAGTAACATTAATTCCAAATGATGAAATGAGCTATCTTGATCAAAAGGTCAAGAACCTACCTTACTTTTCTTAGATATAACTTGCATCAACCGTTGTGGTATTGATACTTATCTTGAGCAAGTGAAAGTGAAAGTTTTCCAATTGAAAGAAAGTGAAGGGAAGATGCGATGCTCTAATTATTATTATTACTGACGTGGTCGAGAAGTAAAGCCATGCATGTGATGAAGCATAAATAAGAAAGCTATGGCCCGGAATTCATTTTCACTAACACTTCAATATTCTTTTGATCACTTTTGCAAACATCAATTTGTCTCTTCTTGTATTCACCATGGTTGATGCCGTCGTTTCCCCTCTCGTGGAGCAGCTGATTTCCTTCGCTGCTAAAGAGATAAAACAACAGGTGATCGAAGTTATATTATAAATACTTCTAATGATTTTAATTGGTTTTGTTTTATCGAAAACATTATCTTTGCTTTATTTTACTTATTTAGTCATTTTAAATTTTGAAATTTGAATTGAATTTAATTAAAAGGTGATGTGGTTAGTAACCACTTATATTTATTTTGTTTCATTTATATTCTCAATAACTACCCATATTTTTTATAACTTATTGTAATCCCGTGTCTAAGAAATTATCAAAACCCACAATTTTAACTCTACATAAATATTCTATGTTGAGCTAAGTTTTTGCATAACATTCAAGTTTGTCAAGTAGTCATTAATTTAATGTTTAGTAAAAACTTATCTCTGAAAAATTTCATAATTTTCTTACATTCTTTGAGTTTGGTAAGTGACCTCATATAATTTCTTTTCAATTTAAATTTTAATTTGGTTTCTATATAGTCTCTTTACTTAATTTGTATCATTTATGATTCTTAGATTTTGGGCTCCAACTTTCTAGGATTTGATAGTCACATTTTATGGCATGCTTGGATTGATTTTCATGATTTTTAGTACTCGTTAAGTGACTTAGAATTTGAAAAACGTTTGAAAGGAAATCTGTTTTACGGTTCTGTTTTAATTGACCTTTTAGTGGAAATAAGATGCTTATAACTTAATGTGGATGGTTCGCAAAATCATGAAATTTGGATAGGATTCACTAGAAATATGAGACTCTCCATAAAGTTTCATAATTTTTATTGGGTCTGGGCTGTTACAGGTGATGCTTGTGACTGGTGTCGAGAAGGAAGTGAAAAGCCTTACGAGCCACCTTCAAGCCATTCAAGCTGTGCTCGATGATGCAGAGGAAAAGCAAGTGAAGGACAAAGCTGTTAGACGTTGGCTGGGTAGGCTCAAGTACGCATCCTACGACATTGAAGATGTGTTGGATGAGTGGATCACAGATAGACACAAATTGCAAAGTGAGGGTGGCGTTGATGACAATGCTCTTGCTGCTCCTCAAAAGAAAAAGAAGGTATGTTTCTGCTTTCCTGCCTCTTGTTTTGGATTCAAACAAGAAGAATTTGGTTTCAGACAAGTATTTCTACGTTATGACATTGCCAACAAGATCAAAGAAATGAATGAAGAGCTACATGATATTGCCACTCAAAAAGACTTGTTTAATCTTGTTAAGAGTGGCAATAAAAGTGGTGAAAGACCAAGGCGTGTACAGAGTACCTCCTTGATTGATGAGGAAGAGATTTGTGGTAGAGTTGGTGAGAAGAATGAACTCATAAGCAAGCTGTTGCGTGAGAGTAACGAGCAACAAAAAGGCCTCCATATCATCTCAATTGCTGGTATGGGAGGCATAGGGAAAACTACTCTTGCACAACAAGCTTGTAATGATGACGAGGTGAAGAGAAAGTTTGACAAAATTATGTGGGTGTGTGTGTCAGAAACTTTTGAGGAGTTTAGGGTTGCCAAAGCAATGGTTGAAGCTTTGGATGGTCGTGAATCTCATTTAGGTGAATTCCAATCTCTTCTTAAACATATTGATGAATCCATTGCAGGGAGGAGCTTTCTTCTTGTCTTGGATGACGTATGGGATGGAAATTACGTGAAATGGGAACCATTCTATCGTTGTCTAAAGAATGGTCTCCATGTAAGTAAAATTATAGTTACTACACGTAGTGGGTCCGTTGCATCCATGATGGGATCCATAGATATTATTCCCATTAAGGAATTAGCTGAAGAGGAATGTTGGTTGTTGTTTAACAAGATAGCATTTTTTGGTAGGCCTATCGAGGAACGTGAAAAATTCGAACGAATTGGGCGAAGAATTGCAGGCAAGTGCAAAGGTTTACCTCTTGCTGCAAAGATATTAGGGAGTCTTATGCGCTCTAAACAAACTGAAGAAGAGTGGAAAATAATTTTAAATAGTGATTTATGGAAAGTAGAAGAGATTGAGAAAGATGTTTTGTCCTCCTTATTGTTGAGTTTCAATGATTTGCCATCTAGAGTAAAAAGATGTTTTTCATATTGTGCTGTCTTTCCAAAAGACTACGATATAGAAAAAGACAAACTAATTACATTGTGGATGGCTCAAGGTTATCTTAGTGTAGAAGAAGATGAGGAGATGGAGACTATAGGTGAAGAGTATTTTAGCATCTTAGCTTCTCGCTCTTTCTTTCAGGAGTTTGAGAAAAGTTATGATAATCGTATTATAGAGTGCAAGATGCATGATATGGTACATGATGTTGCCCGATTTGTAAGTCAAAATGAATGTTTGTCGTTGGAAATTAATGGTACTGAGGAACTAAACGTCAAAAACTCTCTTGCTGAGAAGGTTCGTCATTTAATGTTAAACATTGGTAAAGAGTCTACATTTACTGTCTTTACTTTTAGAGTTAAAAAAATTCGTAGCCTCTTGATTGAAAATGGGAGATATGGTCGTCCATCATTAAATGGTGAGATCCTAGAAGAATTATTTAGGGAATCGACAAGTTTAAGGGCATTAGATTTTCCTAGCTTTTATTTGCCTTCAGAGATTCCAAGAAATATAGAAAAGCTGGTACATTTATGTTACAGAGTATGATAATATGGTACAGATGAGAGCATCTGATTAAATGGAGCGGCTGATGCTTACGTGTGTTGAGTTAGTTATCCAGCTCAGCAGCAAAGATAACGAACTGTACTGCATGCATATTAGATCCAACAAACTGACAAGCTACGTGACGCCTCTGATCTTTACTATAAATAACAAGTTGTAATCATTAGTCAAACTAATGAGAATATGATCATTTTTCAGATCTGGTTCTTTATGATTTTCTTTTATTTTCTTGTTAGTTTCTCTTAAACCAAACACTATATACAAACTCTTTCATGGTATCAGAGCAAACAAATGGCAAATTCGAATCAAAATTCTGGATCTTATAGTTTTATTACTCCGATAAAACTAGATCATAATAACTTCATTGTTTGGTGAACTCAGATTCTCACATCCATTAAAGGAAATGGTTTAGAAGATTTCATCAATGGAAATCAAGTCTGTCCGGAAAAATTTTTCTCTGCTACAAGCTCTGCTGCTGGTTTCTCAACTGGAACAGAGAATCAAGAGATCAATCCAGCTTACACAATGTGGATAAAGACGGATCAATTGATTCTGAGCTGGATGCTCTCATCTATTCAGCCAAATCTATTGACAACTGTGATCCACTGCTCAACTGCAAAGGAGCTGCTGGATACACTTACAAGTATGTTTGTTTCCCAGTCACAAGCTAGAATAATGCCTCTAAAAATGCAAATCCAAACTCTTAAAAAAGGCTCGATGTCCATAACTGATTATTTTGCAAAAATGAAAAGGATATCTGATAGCTTAGCTTTAGCTGGAAAACCTGTTGAAGTGAATGATTTCGTTCAACATGTTTTGACTGGATTGGATTCCTCTGATTATGAATCACTAGTTACTACTGTGTTAGCTAGAGGAGATAATATCAGTCTTGATGAGTTTTATTCATTGTTATTGAGTCATGAAAATCGTGTGGAACAAAAGAGAGGAAAAATTGCAAGTGATGTTACACATAACTTGTCAGCTAATGTTGCTCAAAAGCAGTTCAATCCTGGTAAAAACACTAGTGGTAATCAGAAGTTTAACGATGGATCGTATGGAGGAAGTTATAATTCTGGAGCTGGATCTAGTGATGGTAACTTCTCACAAATTGTATGTCAAATCTGTTTCATTCCTGGTCATGGTGCCAATAAATGCAGGAATAGGTTTAACTCAGCTTTTGTTCCTTCAAGAAATCAAGGAAGAGGTGGTTTTAATGGAAATTTTAGGCCTGGTCAGAGGCAGTATGGTAGAGGTTTTGGCTATGCTAATGGCAATAGGTATGGCTTATGGAAATTTTGGTAATTTTGGTAGAAATCTTAATCCTCAATATGGTGCTGGAATTGGTAACTCTCAGTTTGGTAATTTCAACATACCAAGAGCACCTGGTTATCAAGGCCATTTGATGTATTCGGATCCAGTTGTTTTCAATGTTTATCAACCATCTAATTCTCATGGTGGTTACTCTCCTGCTCATGTTTTTGCTCCTACTGGAGATTACTCTGGATCTCCTTCAGTCCCTGTTCCAGCTCTTGCACCTGAGATGATTGAAGATCCAGCTTGGTACATTGACAGTGGTGCTACTAACCACATCACAAATGACCCAGGTAAATTACTGGATCTCAAGCCATATGTTGGAACTGACAAATTGCTTGTTGGGAATGGTTCTGCATTGCATATTCAGCATATTGGATCAGTATTGCTAGCTACTACTGCAAATAAACCCTTGTGTTTAAACCATGTTCTTCATGTTCCAAATATTAAGAAAAATTTACTCAGTGTTTCAAAGCTCTTAGTAGATAATAATGTGACACTTGAGTTTTTTGCAAATGTCTGTGTTGTCAAGGCCAGGAACTCAGGGATCACTTTGCTTAGAGGAATTGCAACAGGGGGATTGTATCAAGTCCAATCTGCAGCTCAAGTCTCTGAAACTAGCTCAGCCTTGTCATGTCAACTTTCTTCCAATAAACCTCAGTCTTTGTTTGCTTTTCATTCTCCTTTGTCTAGTGATATTTCTCCTGAAATAAGTAAGAGTACTTTGTCTCATCATTTGTTGTGTAAATCAGCCTTGGCTGTCAATACTAGCTCAGTCGATGTCAATGTTTTCCATAAAAGGCTAGGACATCCTGCCTTACACACACTCAAATCTGTATTGAAAGCTTGTAATAGTTTCAATGTACTCAATAAAACTCCAAACTTTTGCAATGCCTGTCAACATGGTAAAAGTCACCTTTTACATTTTGGATCTGTTCCAACAAAAACAACTGCACCATTACAACTTATATATGCTGATTTGTGGGGACCATCACATGTTGCATCCACTCAAGGCTATATATATTATTTGTCCATTTTAGATGATTTTAGCAGATTCACATGGATTTTTCCTTTGACTGCCAAATCAGATGCACTCCAAGTTTTCACAGAATTCAAATCTTTTATTGAAAAACACTTACAACAACACATCAAAACAGTTCAAACAGATTGGGGAGGGGAGTTTAGAACCTTTGCATCATATCTCACTCAGTTTGAAATTCAGTTCAGGCATCCTTGTCCACATATCCATCATCAAAATGGAAGAATTGAGAGAAAACATAGACACATAGTGGACATTGGCCTCACTCTGTTAGCTCAAGCTAATTTACCACTTAAGTTCTGGTGGAATGCCTTTCATACTGCTGTATTCCTTATCAATAGACTACCCACACCAACTTTGAATAACATTTCACCTTACCAAAAACTTTTTCAGCAAGTACCAGATTATGTCTCTTTTAGGGTCTTTGGTTGTGCTTGCTTTCCTTATCTCAGACCTTATAACAGACACAAGCTCAGTTTTAGATCAAACAGATGTGTTTTTATTGGGTATAGCTCTTCTCATAAAGGGTATCAGTGTCTTCATTCATCTGGTCGTGTGTATGTGTCCAATCATGTCATCTTTGATGAACAATCTTTTCCATATGTATCTGGATTAGACTTCTCTTCCATTGCTCAGTCTTGCAGTCCCTCAGATATTTCTTCAGAGTCCAAAGTTACCCTTGTTCCAATCCCACAAGTACAATCCCCCCTGCAAGAATCTCCAGCAAGTGATTACCTACCTGCTGACACTCCACAGGTATTCTCTCCTTCTTCAACCTCCTCTTCATCTTCTACTTCGACATCACATACACATCCTATACATCATACACAATCTCCTCCTCATAAATTACCTGCTGCACCACCTATAGGTCATCCCATGATAACCAGATCCAAGGCTGGTATCTTTAAGCCTAAATCTTATTTAGCTGCTTTACTAGCCATACCTTCAGAACCTACTTCTGTTTTAACTGCTTTATCTGATCCAAAATGGTTTAAGGCAATGCAAGAAGAATTTCAAGCACTTCAGAACAATCATACATGGGATCTGGTTTTGCCAAGTGAACCAGTTAAGGTAGTTGGAAACAAATGGATATTCAAGATAAAATATCATGCTGATGGAACCATTTCTAGATACAAAGCCAGGTTAGTGGCTAAGGGGTTTCATCAGACACAAGGAGTTGATTACACAGAAACATTCAGTCCAGTTGTTAAAGCATCCACAGTCAGAGTTATTTTAAGTTTGGCAGTTATGAATAAATGGGAGCTCAGACAAGTGGATGTGAATAATGCCTTTTTGAATGGCATATTAGTTGAAGATGTGTACATGGGGCAGCCAGAGGGCTTCATTGATCCATCTCGACCTCTTCATGTCTGTAAGTTGAAAAAGGCTCTCTACGATTTAAAACAAGCCCCCAGGGCATGGTTTGAGAGACTGAAAGATGCTATGGTTGTGAAATGGGGTTTCCACAATTCAAGGTCAGACAACTCCCTTTTCTACAAGTGGATAGGTGATCAAGTAATTTTTGTTCTTGTCTATGTGGATGATATAATCATAACAGGCTCAAGTGATCAAATGGTGCAGCAAGTAATTACCAATATGCAAAATGCTTTTGCTTTGAAGGATCTGGGCAAATTGAGTTATTTTCTTGGGATAGAAGTTACCAAAACAGCATCTGGAATTTATATCTCTCAATCTAAATACATAGCTGATATTCTAGCCAAACACAATATGGCTGACTGCAGTCCAGTTCCTACTCCCATGGCCACTGGTCATTATCTTACAAAGGGGTCAGGAAGTGTTATTTCAAATAGTTCTCAATATAGAAGTGCAGTTGGAGCTTTATAATATGTGACTCTCACTAGGCCAAAAATAGCTTTCTCTGTAAACAAACTTAGTCAGTTTTTAGCTTCACCAACAGCAGAGCACTGGGAGGCTTGTAAAAGGCTTCTTAGATATTTGAAAGGAACAATTCATTTTGGATTACATTTTTATCATTACGGCACTATGCAGATAAATTGTTTTAGTGATTCAGATTGGGCATGTGATAAGGATGATCGCAAATCAGTGGCTGGTTATGCTGTTTATCTTGGTTCAAATTTGGTTTCTTGGTCGTCTAAGAAACAAGCAGTAGTTTCCAGATCAAGCACTGAAGCTGAATACAGAGCTTTGGCTCAAGCTACAGCTGAGGTTACTTGGATTCAGTCCTTACTGAAAGAGCTACATATTCATCTTGTCACAGCCCCCATAATGTGGTGTGATAATCAAAGTGTCATAGCTTTAGCTCACAATCCTGTTTACCATGCTAAAACTAAGCATGTTGAGCTTGATATTCACTTCATCAGAGACAAAGTAACAGCTAAGCAAATTACAGTTCAGTTCATTCCCAGTGAAGACTAAAATGCCGATGTTCTTACCAAGGCACTAACCTTCAATCAGTATCACTATCTAAGAAGCAAGCTGAATGTCCATCCAGGTCAGTTCAGCTTGAGGGAGGATGTTACAGAGTATGATAATATGGTACAGATGAGAGCATCTGATTAAATGGAGCTGCTGATGCTTACGTGTGTTGAGTTAGTTATCCAGCTCAGCAGCAAAGATAACAAACTGTACTGCATGCATATTAGATCCAACAAACTGACAAGCTACGTGACGCCTCTAATCTTTACTATAAATAACAAGTTGTAATCATTAGTCAAACTAATGAGAATGTGATCATTTTTCAGATCTGGTTCTTTATGATTTTCTTTTATTTTCTTGTTAGTTTCTCTTAAACCAAACACTATATACAAACTCTTTCAATTTAAGATACCTTAATTTGTCTTTTCAGGAAATAAAGAAACTACCGGAGATACTGTGCGAGTTATATAATCTAGAAAAGTTAGATATTAATTGTTGTTCTGATCTTAGAGAATTACCCGAAGGGATTGGGAAGTTAATAAACATGAAACATTTACTAAATAGAGATACTAATTCTTTAAGGTACATGCCAGTAGGGATTGGGAGATTAACGGGTCTTAGGACCTTGGGTGAGTTCCACGTGAGTGCAGGAGGAGGTGTTGATGGTAGGAAAGCATGTAGGCTTGAATCTCTTAAAAACTTGGAACAAGTATGTGGTATACGTAGACTGGGTGATGTATCAGATGTAGGCGAGGCTAAGCGATTAGAACTTGACAAAAAGAAATACCTCTTCAGTTTGACCCTTGAGTTTGATAAGAAGGAGGAAGAAGACGGAGAAAGGAGGAAGAACGAGGACGATCAACTTCTTCTTGAAGCCCTGCGACCACCTCTGGATTTAAAGGAATTAGAGATAGGGTTATACCGAGGCAACACTGTTTTCCCCAGCTGGATGACGTCATTAACCAACTTAAAGAGTTTAAAACTCTCTTTCTGCGAAAATTGCGAGCAGCTGCCTCCTTTGGGAAAATTGCCGTCCCTTGAACAGCTCTTCATATCGTACATGTCGAGTGTGAAAAGAGTGGGTGATGAATTTTTGGGGGTAGAAAGTGATCGTCATGACTCATCGTCATCTTCATCAGTTATTATTGCCTTCCCCAAATTGAAATCACTTAGTATTGAGGGATTGATGGAATTGGAGGAGTGGGATTATGGGATTACAAGAACGGGAAACACCTTCATCAACATCATGCCACGTCTTTCTTCATTGGCAATTAATTACTGCCCCAAAATTAAGGCACTGCCCGACCACTTTCATCAAACGACAACGTTGAAGGAATTGAGCATTTTTATGTGTGGGCTTCTGGAAGAACGTTATTGCAAGGGGGAAGGAGAAGACTGGCCTAAGATATCACACATTCCCAACCTCCATATTGGGCTTTGACAAGTAATTTCTTCTCTTACTCTGATTTGCTTTTGTTGTTGTTTTTAATCTAATTAAGAAGCGTAAATAGCATTTTGAATCAAACTCTATATCAGAAATCTGCAATACATACTTTCTAATATTCTGATTTTCATATCTTATGAATGTACGATTTTTAATTTGTGAGATGGGTAACGTTACTGTAAAAGATTATTAATGCAATATGAGTAATTCTTTTGCAGGACAAGTGACCTACATTTAGTTTGGCTTTGGAGTTGAATAATAACGTTTCAAGGCCAGGACCCAACAGCAGGAAAAACAAAAAAAAAGGAACGAAGCTTACTTTTGCCACAGATTACATGTATTGCCACTATTGACAAGTTTCTGGACAAGTGATCAAGGGTGAGAGTGGTGCTACAACATTGAATAAAGCAGTCGTGACTGAATTTAGGTTGATGTCAAAAGTGGTAAATTATTTGCATGTGTAGCTAATTTGACCATTTCCTGATCCATAAGTCTATATTAATTTTGATTTTTAGTTGAGTGATTACATTTCAAGGTTTGCTTACTTAACAGGGCGACCAATTTCTTTTAACTAAATGTATTATATGATGCAGGAAGCAAGGCAGGATATGAAATAATGGCAGTTGGCAGTGAATGGAGGCCCTTGACTAAATTCTCAAGCGGTTGCACTGCACTTACGCTTATCCGTAGCCTCAGGTAATTTCTTCTTCTGCATTTTTGTAATTTGTTATCTAATTAAGGGGCGTAAGCTATTTTGAATCAAATTCTATATCAGGAATATATGCAAAAGCTATTTTGAATCAAATTCTATATCAGGAATATATGCAACATTTTCTAAAATTTTGATATGTGAATAATGATGGTAATTTCTCTTTTTTGTCTGTCATCGAATGTTAGATAACATTCACTAAGACTCTTGAGAGTCATTTTTCGACAATTGCAGGACAAGCGACGAAGAGTGAGAATGGTGTTAGATTGGGGATTGAGGCAAAACGAGGTAAATAATTGGCAGAGAATTTGGGAGCTTGAGTGTACTGGGATTTGCAATTACAATCTTACTCTGCCTTAGGTGATTTCTTCTCCTGCTTTGTCATTGGTTGTTCTCTAGTTGAAAAGCATTAAGTATTTCAATCAAATTCTATACCAAGAATATGCAAAACTTTATTTCCATCTGTTTGCATTGATAACTTTGCGGCATATGCGCTAGTTAAAGAACAAACAGAAACAGAGGTCAGGAACAAGTTTCCTCTGCCGTCATATTTGAAAATGCAACCATTTCCGGGAAGTAGTTGGCAGCAAATTCATATAAAGTGTAGACAATAATGAGCAAAAAGGTGATTCAAAATTTTATTTTTTTTAAATTAATTGTTAGGTTGGAGTTGTTAAAAGGCCATTGAGCTAACTTATGTCGTTAGTTATCTAGATTGCAGGGGGTCCCGAGACTCAAAAGAAGCATTGAATTTTAAAAGGCATGCAATAATTCTTGTGGGCGTATGTCAAGTCATGTAAGTTTGAATGTAATTATTGGTGAAGGGGTTTCATTTTCTGTCTCTAAATCGAGATACTGATTCTTTAAGGTACATGCCAGAAGGGATTGCGAGATTAACAAGTCTCCGGACATTGGAAGAGTTCCATTGAGTGGAGGAAGTGCTGATGGTGGCAAAGCATGTGGTATAAGTAGACTGGGAAAGGTGTTAGATGTGGGTGAGGCTACGAGATTAGAGCTTAACCAACTGAAATCCCTCCTTAGGTTGAGACTTAAATTTGATGGGGAAGAAGGAGAAGAATAAGTAAGGAGGAAGAACGTGGATGATCAACGTGTTCTTGAAGCCTTGCAACCACCTCTGACTTTGAAGGAATTAGAGTTACTGTGATACAGAGGCAACACTTTTCCCCCCTAGATGATGCAAAAATTGAAGGAATTTACCAATTTAAGGAATTTGACACTCTTTAAAACTGCAAAAATTGTGAGCAGCTGCCTCCTTTGGGAAAATTGGGATCCCTTGAAAAGCTCAGCATATCGTACATGGAGAGTGTGAAAAGAGTGGGTAATGAGTTTTTTGGGGATAGAAAGTGATCATTGTGACTCATCTTCATCTTCATCTTCATCGCTTATTATTGCCTTCCCCAAATTGAAATCACTTTCAGTTGAAGGATTGATGGAATTGGAGGACTGGGATTATGGGATTAAAAGAATGGGATACACCTCCATCAACATTATGCCACGTCTTTCTTCCTTGGAAATTAGTGTGGGATTACGGGATCGCTTTCGTGAAACAACGACGTTGAAGGTATTGCACATTGTGCATGTCGTACTCTAGGAAGATGTAACAGACAGAGGAGAAGAGCGACTGGCCTAAGATCTCTCACATTCCAGACACCATGATTGTGTGAAAGGAGGCCCTCGACAAAATTCTCTAGGCGGCTACATGGAGTACAATCGTAAAATGATAATGCCACCACGCTGGGTCTTAATTAAGGTTGTGAAATATTATTGTAAAAGATGATTAATTCAATTTGAGTAATTTGTTTGCTTTGATAATGATGGTGCTAGATTGGTGAGACAGGATATGGTTCAAACCCCATTGGATAAAGCTATGGACATGGTGGCTCAACTTAGCTAGATTGCTGTCAAAATTGGTAAGTTGGTTTGTCAATGTATTGATGCTTTTGTTTTCTCTCAACTCTAATTACCTTACCTTCATTTATTTGGGCTCTGGAGTTAAGAGTAATAACTTTCGAGGTTCTCAAACAGAGCAGGACAACTGGACCCAAAAAAAGAAAAAAAAAAGGAAAGAAGAAGAAGCTTAATTTGTGCAGATCACGTATTGCCGTTATTTAAGGTAATTCTTGTTTACTTGCGTCTGCTATATAGAGTGCGCGTTCTTGCTGGTTTCTCTAATTCATCAAATGTTATTTCCATATGTTTCCATTGATGTATTTTTGCATATCAAGCAGAAACAGAACCCAAAGAAAATGAAACCATTTTCGGGCAGCAGTTGGCAGTGAATTCATGCAAATGTTGATGCCATTCATAGATATCAAAGACGATGATGAGCCAAAGGTGATGAATCATAAATGCATAATTACCAAACCTCCATCCTTCTCTCATTGTAATTTGGTTTGAAATGAATTATTGCCAGGTAATTGAGCCGATATTGTTAAAAAGCGTGTTGAGCTACCAAAGCTAAGAAGTTGTTGCCAAAAATGCAGGGGATCACAAGAAGCATTGCATTTGAAAAGGAATGAGATTCTAGTGGCGACATGTCAATCCATATGAGTTTAAATAAGTTTAATGGTTCAAGAATGTTAGCTTCTGGTTCAATTTGTGCATTCAGGTGCTATGATGCTGCTACTGGGAAATTTGGATCCCATATTCGACATTCCTCACATCAGGAGCTGTGGATCTTTAGACATCAGATTTTAATTTCTGTAATGTTAAATTTCCCAAAACATTAAAAAAAACAATGTTGTATACATGGTGAATGATCTGGCGTATCTATAGGTATTACCCAAGACATTTCTGAGAACCTGAACTAGGAATCCTTGTATTTTTCTTTATGTCAAGACAGTGACTTGAAGATTTTAGATTATTTTTTTTGGCCATTTTATAATTGTTGGCATATTGAACTTGAGTAATTTTGATAAACCCTAGTTCAGGAATGTCTGATAGAAATATTGGAGACTTGAACTTGAATATTAGATTTGAAATTAAAGAGGTAAGCCATTAAAATACATCAAAGGATTTGGAAAATGGAGGAATTGGAATATTGGTATGATGGGATTACAAGAAAGGGAAACTTTTGCATCAACATCAAGCATTGGGCATTTTCATTTGTCCTATTCTAACACCAGTTAGGAATATGAACAAGGAGTTACGCTATGAATTAAGTAATCTGCCAGTAATGCAAGCATTGAGTGTGAAGAGCTTCACATAACTTTGAATTAGCTTATGATTTAACACTATTTCTTTTTGTGTGTTATCATGCATTACGCCGTAGATGAAAAATTTGAGGAGTTGATGATGGTTGTACATATAATTGATAGGTAGATAAACGTTAAATATCGTTTTATAAACCAACGCGATTAGGTTACGCTTTCGATCAAAAATGTAATTAAGTCTCATTTTAATCTAAATAATTCAATGAAATTTTGATAATGCTTTATAGCGAAATTAGATAACGCTCTAATTCAAATGACTCTATAAGAAAATAATTTTTTTTTTTACTATATTGAGAATGCAAAAAAATATTTACGATTTTATGAACTTATATATATATTTAATCTTTTAACTTATTTTTTATTTAATAAAATGAGGACTCCCTCCTTGGAAGCTAACTTCATACATACATACATATGTCTATATATATATATATATATATGACTTGGTTATTAATATTTCATTTCTACAAATTATATTTAAGTCTGTCATTTTTTTAATTCATAATCTAAAAATGAGACCTGAAAAATTAAATTACAAATTGAAGAATTTAGATTGTATTCCTTATATTTCAGTTCATAAAAACAATAGGAAAGCAATTCTTCGATGTGTCTTTTGAATAAAATAATGTTCGAAAAACAAAATGTTTCTTTTTTGAGAATTGAACAGTTTTTAAATTATTTCCGAAACAATATATTTATTGTTCACCTTAAGAAATAATTGATCAGATTTAAATTAAAAACCAAACATATATTCAATTGCTACACCTCTTTCTCTTGAAAATGCGATGTTATTAAAATTAAAGCTTCAATAAATTTATCGAAATTAACAATAATCAATAACATGTGACAATACTATATCAATAGTTTCCAATATTCACAGTTAAAATATATAAAATTACCATCATATAATTCTATATGATTAAGTGCTAGTAGATTCAACTAATAGGCTTGGAGCTGATCACAAAGTAAAGGCATATAATCATTTCCCTTCCTTACTTAACTAATATATCAAAATTTTATTATATAA
>NW_006262201.1:4287551-4289211 GCF_000493195.1 Citrus x clementina
GGATGGATAATATTGGGTGTTTAAATCAGAAAATTTAGTTTTTTAGTTTTAGGGTTTTTTATTTATATTATTGGTTTGTGAAATCTGTATGGATTTGTTTTGGTTGGTTAATTTTCTGGGTTTTAGAATTTAATTGAACTGGAAAAATCCAAATAAACAGCAAAGATTTCAACTTTTTAGCGTGTAAGTTAAAAAAAAAAAATTGAATTTTTTTTTTGTTCTGTTTTGTTCTTTGATGTAAGCTTGAGAATTTTTAAAAACAAAGCTATAAGAATGTTTCTGGTTGTCTTAGAACATATGAATTGCAATGAGTCGTAGGAGAAGGAAAGTGATGGGTGAGAATGAGAGTGTGAGATCATCTATTAGTCAAGTTCTTATGGCAATAGGGGAAGAGATTCCAGTCTGAGTTTAATAAAGTTAGTTTTGGATTACTCCAGCAACAAATTTTTGAGAAAGTGGCATTGAGTATTTACATACATACATATTTCTCATAAATATGCCATGTATGTGGTGTTTGAATTGTTGATGCAAGTCATTGTAAGGGATGTTTTGTGATGAATTGCACTAACTAAGAATTCCAGCCTTGATATTCCAAGTGTTGATTTACAAGCATAATTGGGAAAGCTGTGAAGTGTGTTTAAATTAGCTTATCAGATCTTTAACCATTATGATATATGCATGATTTGCGATATAACCAGATTACTTGGATTTTGTATAAGCAGCCATTAACAGAACCTTTGAGGTTGAAGCAACCATACTGTTTCTATCTCTTCTAGGAACTTGGCTTTGAGAGTGACTGGGACTTCGTTGTGGGTCAAATAAATAAATTGGGTCGTTGTTTCATTTTCTGTTGAAAGAGTTCACATAGGCATGATCCCCACTCTTGAATTACTTACTCCAGCACGAGAATTGAGTATTTCTCTGCTTATATGGTGTTATTAATTATTTAAGATTGTTAGCTTATATTCCACATCTTTCTTTTTTTGTTCAGCCATTTCTGATGACCCATCAAGTACAAAAAAAGGAAAACAGTCTGCAGCTCATCATACTTCCAGGGGCAATACTGGGGCCAAGGTAGGTATCGTTTTACTTGGGCTTGTGGCAGTGGGATTGTTTTCTTTTTTCCTCTTCAAGTTATGGCAAAAGAAGAAAAGAGAAGAGCAGTATGCTCGTCTTTTGAAGTTGTTCGAAGAGGATGATGAACTTGAGGTTGAACTTGGCCTTCGGGACTGACACTTTTGATTTTTAGAATTCCTCGTATTTGAGGTATTTATGACTATTCACCCCATTTATTTCTCGGTCTCAATTGCTAAGATTTTGCTTCTCTCATCATTTTCTACAAATGTACTGTGTTTTTCATAAAAAAAACCGAGCTCTTGATTCTCATTTAGTAACTCTCATTTGCCTTCATTGCTTTTGCAGGCTTCGGTGGCCATGCTTTGTTCAGAAAACCCATTCCTCTGGCTCTGGCGGTCTGGTGCTGTTCAAATCATAAATTGTAGTAAATATAATGGTTGCTTAGATGAAATTTTTTTGATAAATTACTGTCTTAAGGGAAAAGAACAAACTTTTTGTATGAGATGCTTCGGGGCCGGGGGGGGGGGGGGGTCTTCCATTCCAAGGTTGTTAAACACTTTAAAACATGGGGAAAAGTTTTGAA
>NW_006262201.1:4289699-4294331 GCF_000493195.1 Citrus x clementina
CTTTTTTATTTTTGTTTTTAAAAAAAAAAAAAAGCCTTTTAAAAAATTTTAAAATTTTTTTTTTTTTTGAAAAATGATGCAATCAATTCAATTTTGCACAAGACAAGACAAGACAAGACAAGATTATAAAAGAGAAGAGAAAAGAACAAGAAAACCAATTACATCCACACCATAAGATACATCGTGTTTTGCTTTTATTTCTATCCTCTTCTTTCATAATATACACCAGAAATTTTGGTCAACAAATAAGTATTTATCTTTTTCCCCGGCCAAAGCAGGCTCACTGAGTTAACAAAAATGCTAAAGAAGAGGCAATTTTCTGAGAATCAATTCTGATATCACGGACTCATGGTTGAATCTAGAAAAACTCTTTTTGGTAATATATACAACATATTGCGGTCAATAACTTATCATGTTACAAATGTCAATGACAAATAAATTTCCTAGTTTTCTCAAATAGCTGCCTAGGCAGTGCCTAGGTGAGGCCTCATGTCGAGGTGACTGCTCATGTTGTTGCCTGCCAAAGAACTATGAAGAGGGCAAACTAAAGGAACCTTTGCCAGGGTGGTTAGGAAGGGCTTCAATAGAGCATAACATCTTAGTTCAATTCATGGACCCCTAGCTGTACATGTAAGAAGAAATGCTCTTACGAATAACATATTGATACCAGATCTACAGTTGTTTCTCCAGAACTTGATAGGAAAGCCTACTAGCAGGTAAGTTAGATGCATACACATACTATGATCAGAAATTGATACAAACAAGTTCCCTAGCCGGCAATGGATAGACATCAATATTCAGATACCCAAGAAATTATAAGGGTGTTGAATGTTAGAAACTTTACTTCCTTCCAACATAAGCTCCTAGTTTAGACAGATCAGGAATCCAAAACGATAGCTCAGATGACCCAGTAACAAACATAAGACTTCCAGGTGTCCATTTTATGACAGGAGGCTCTGTATCAAAACTCATCCAACTTGCAACCTTGACAAGAAAAATAAACAAAACCAAACAATATTTATGTAATAACAATACCAACGTCAGAAGAATATAGTACTTGGATATAGAACTCATTATGCAAATTGGTGCTTAAGGTATATGCTCAAATGTAGAATCAAAAGCATTGTTGGTTTGCCTAGAAGACAATGAATACTATGGCTGGGTCAATGTAGGGGAAATGGGAAATAACATCCCTTTGGATTCTAAGCATTCAAAAGGCATAAGAATCAAGGAATTTTGCTTATCATACCTCTTTCCCGCTCCTTACACTCCAAGCGTATACACTACCATCACCAGAACCTTCCAAAACCAAGAAAGTAAAATTAGCATCAAGAGTGGAACAAGCCAATCGTATCACATAAAACTAATGAGAGGGGCTTGGCCACACTAGGCTGCTTCCGCATGTGTGGGTGCACTCACTATTTCAGCATTTTATTGATTTATTTGATTTGGATTTCACAGATAAAAATATGTATGCATTTGGATTTGCATGGATAGGAATGGGTTTCACAGCAAGTCAAGGAAAAAGAGAACATGAATTTATTGCAAAGAATTCTGTGGAAACAAGCTTGATGCCCAACATTTCAAGTCGTGTAATTCAAAAACCAACAAGGTGGTAAGAAATTTATCTGAGAGTTATATACAGCACAAGTGCAAGAACCTTAATATAAATATCAAAACAGCCAAAAGCAAATATTAATAAAATATCCAAGTCACTGCACCCTAAGAACTGAAAGGAGAAACTCTACCTGATATAACAAACATTCCCTCAGGGCTGAAAGATGCCTCCAGTGTGGAATTGCGAGAAACCGGCTTCACATTATAAGTGGATAGCTAAAAACAACAGTAAACAGAAGCAAATTAACAGAGATTCCAGTGTATAGAGGGATAAATACATACGATATGTTACATTTGGGAGATGAAGAAAGAAAAAGTAAACTCACAAGTGTGCCTCGGAATGAGTCAAGCACATGAATATGTCCTTCCATAGTGGTCAGAAGCATAAGTCTCCCATCATTGCTGAACTTTACGACATTAGCATCTGATATATCTCCACCAACAGAGAAGATGTCGAAAGGACCCTAACAGTATTCAAACTTAACCAAATTAATGCATGCTAAAAGTACTACGACATATAAACTTCCAAGATATTCTTAGATATTATTCTTAACCTTCTCATACTTGCGAGCATCAAACATTCTTATGTATCCTCCAAAAGCAACTGCAAAGACAAGCCCTTGATCATCGTATGCTGCAGCAGGCCTTCCTTGAACACGCAAAAGACCCTGATTTGCCAACAGAGATCACAAATACGATTAAAAATTGGGGAAAAAACAGTTCGGATGTGACCATGAATGGCATGATATCCACCTGGCATTTCTCAGCCCGCTGATCCCAGAGCAGAACAGTTCGATCAAGAGAACCGGAGATAAAGCAATCTTTAGATGAGCACAGGCTAAGTGAAACAACCCTGGAAGCAGTAAAACATATATACAGTTAATAATAATTACAAAATATTTACAAGAATCAGTGATTTGAGAATATATCACCACATATCAGAAATCAAACCTGTCATGGTGACCTTTGAAGTAACGCAAGTACTTGTTATCATGCAAGGAAAGAAGCCGTAGAGATTCTGAAAAAATGAATGTTTCAAATAAGTGCCTAGTAAAGTAATCCACCAACATACACAACACAAATGTTCTGATAAACATACCATCCCAACCATTCTTTGAGGAGTATATGACTGTTGTAGGATGAGAAGTAAAACAAACAAGATCCACGCCATATTTTTTGCTATTAATTGTCTTCAAACATCTGAAATTCAATTAAGGGTCTCAGTAACAATTGTAATACCAACTATCATGAACTCAGCCAAGACAACTGAAGTACATTTGGGAGTGCTCTTATAGAAAGAGCATATGAAAGCAGGAGGGGAAAACGGCCTTTTTACAAAGTACTTGAAAAACATATGAATTACATTTCCCTTAAGCACTTCCCAGAAACCACTCCAAGGTTCTTTTTTCTTTTTTTCCATCTTAAAAAGCATTTTTGTCCATCTTAGAGAAACAGCAACTTTCATGAGCTCATGAAACACGCAGAGCATACATTCAGAAGTGCTTGAACTGAAAGTACCCTTGAGTAAAATCACTTTGAAACATATATGAAGCACTTCTTCAAACAGCACTAGAAGTGATTTCCTAATCCAAAAAGTTCCACCTATGAAAGCAGATATCAAGCACATTCTCACAAAACCACTTCAAGGGTTCCTTTGATTTAAAAAGACACTTTATTTTTCTGCAATTTCAAACAACTACTGCAAAATTTAAACCAGCAATTTACACTTACTCAAAAGCCCTTTCTTAGTTAAAAGAACTTCCAAAGAGACAACATAAAATCCGAAGAAACAGAGGATCAACTTACGTGGCAGCAGTGACATCATACAGGCGTATAGATTCATCATCACTAGCAGTCACCAAATAACTCGACGATTTATGAAAATCCATGGAACTAATTCTTCCATTCTGTTGAAACACAAATCAGTACCAAAACGACACTCAATTAACAAACAGATACACTTAAAATGCAAATCAAGTATATTTCTCAACCAAAAAAAAAAAAAAGGTAGAAGGTTCTCTCACGTAATCTCTAAAAGACATGCCCACTTCCATGCTCTGAAGAATTTCTTCAGAGAGCTCCAACGAGACCTTGTCTTCTCTCTCTGATTGTGACCCTAGAAACACCCAGTAAAAATACACAACACAAATAAAATAAATAAATAAACCACAGCAATTATGCAAGAAAACTACAACGTTTCAAGTATAATCTCCACATACCAACCATTTTTTTCTCCTCCAGATTAATTCCACTGCATCGAAAATAAATTTTCCTCTGAAACAGGAAGGAGGATGCGGAACTTGTGAATCAATCGGCAAGATTTCTCCAATAAGGACCTAAGTTTTGCAATCGTCTCAAATAGGTGCCCGACCCCATTTAATGAGTAAGATACCCTTAGGCGACATAAATATTATTTGTTTAAAAATCAAGGGTATTTTGGTCCTTTAGCATTAATGAGGGTGCCATATGCCACTACGCCTTATTACGAGCCTTAGACTCCCGCCGGTGGGATGGTTTGGGTTTGTCGGTTAACGCATTAAAATTCATCTCAAACACAAAATAAATTTTGACATCCATTGTATGGTACAAACATTAATAAAAGAGATAGGTTTAGTTTTAAAAAATAAGTACATGACATGTAGTGTTATGGATATCTAAAATCATCTTAAAAGTTAAAATCTTTACGGTTTCTTTAAAGATTTTCTCTCTTAATGTGGATTCCATAAAATACCATATATTGTAACAAAGAAAAATATTATGTTCTATTTTAAACCTTTAATATAACATAGTATATATGTTTTGTCATATACAAATAATTATTATTATGTGGAGGTAAATTTTTTAAGACAAAATCTAAAAAAAATATAGCTTATTACAATATCGAGTTTATTCTTATTTATAACTTACTCAAATTGGGACCATAAATTTTTATGACTACATGTAGGTTATTCCCATATAAAGTATCACCATGAAAAGATATTTTGTAATTGAAGAGGAATCCTTCTAGATCGGTAG
>NW_006262201.1:4294431-4302206 GCF_000493195.1 Citrus x clementina
ATCGTAGGTGTGTAGTGCCTATGAGAGCGTATAGCTGAACTATGCAGGTCGATCAAATGCTCATGTTCTGTAAGCTTAGAGAGCTTCCATAGCATGTGCCAAATGATACACACACTGATAATGCAGCGCCATCCATGCAGTGTACAAATGATGCGACCAATATAGAGCGTGGGACAAATATGGAACCAAAGAGACTGCAGATACAGATCTGAGGCAACAGCAATAAGGCACCAGAACTGGGAAGAATTTCTGATGAACTCGAGACTTCACATCAGCTGAATATGCATAACAGTAAATGGCTGTGGCTATAAGAAAAGAGCATATATTTGTTGAGTGTGTTTCAAGCAAGGACTTAGTTTGGCCTTGAACATTTGCACCCACGATGCCGACGAGAGCCCCAATAAGATGACCAAAAATATAGGGATATGACATTGAGGAGAAGAGATTTCGCCCACTGCAAAACAATTTTAAAAAAAAAATCTATCATGATCTAATATTTCTCCTGAGCAAACTTCACTCAAGCGATTAGTTGTTAATAATTTAAAAAATAAAAGTGGTTAAGTTTTATTCGTACACTAGCACTAAATAATAAGTGACAAAAGATTTTTAAAGGTTTAAAAGAGCTCAAATTATAAAAGGATCTTAATCACCATTTTAAACACAAATTTAGACACAAGTTTTAGCCATTGAATTACAATCATTTCAATAACTTAGATTGAAGCTAACATAAATTTCATTTTAAAAATAAAATAGTGGTCGCATTACATATTATTAATTTTATCTCTTTTCTCTCCACTTTAAATCTCTTTCTTGCTAGAAATTGAGAGAGAGACCAAAAACTTCAGAGATTAATGTACCTAGTTTAGAGCTTAAAGAAGCTAAAACACAAGAATCAATGGAGATAATGGTTCCTTTACATTATCCACAAGGCTTCCACCTTATACTTCGTCTAAATAAATTGGTGAGATCCCATCACGGACATGAAAAAGAGATAACAAGATTAGAAAAAAATTATCATTAATCTACTGTAAAGTAGAAAAAGGGTAAATTTTAATTCATCTCTTAAGATAATATGACAGTCTTTAATTTATTCCCTAAAAAGTGTGAAACTTCAATTTACCCTATTTCCTTTGAGAAGATGATGGCATGGAGACCACAATTGATGGATTAACAGCAAATGGATGAAAAATAATATTTTCACACTTTTAGAGATAAATTGAAAATTGATGATATAAATATGAGGTCAATTGAATTTACCCTAAAAATTATAATTAAATCTCACCCATCTCTCACTCCATAGATTTTTACACGCTTTCAAAATCGTCATTCTAAATCAAGTCAACTCTCATTGAGAGAAGCTACGTAGAGGTGTGATTTTTATCAAAGCCAAAATGAACCACCGTTTGTTGGCATCGATTTTTGACAAAGTAAATAGTAACCCCTCAAACACTAACAAAAGCAAAAAGTAAAAAAGTAAAAAAATTGTTTGTTATACGTTTTGAGTCCCTTTCTCTTGGTTTTGCTTCTTGAGGAAATTGAAGTTTTATTTGAGTTCGTAGAAGTTAAAACTTTGAAGGACAAAGGATCTTGGGAGAAGATACGAGGAGAGACAAAAAGAAGAAAATAAAATATAAAAGTGAAAGAGAAAGAAAAATAATTAATAGTCACTAATTAATTTTGCATCGAAAGGAAATTCATGTCAGTCTCAATCTAAGCGATTGAGGCTATTAAAATGATTGTGAGCTAATAGCTAAAAGTTTGTGTTTAAGTTTGCATTTAAAATTATATCTCTTAAACCTGCATTTCATCTTACATATATTTTGTTTTAGTGAGAGAAAGAAAGAAAAATTTCAGAGGGACAACTTAACCAGTTTATTCCCGCAAAATTGGGAGAACAAAAGTAATTTGAAGTAGACTGCATACTCAAAGATAATGTACAACTAGAGTGCAAAAAATAAAAATAAAAAAATAAAATGACCTTACACAGAAGAAGGGTTTGGACTTGGATGATGAAGAATGCACTGGCAGCTTTGCATTCGCATATATATCTCAGGAAAATCTTCAGTTTTCATATTAAATGAAATAGAACTCAACAGTTAACTCACTCAGCTTGAACTTGGAAGGAAAAAAGAAAAGAAAGGGAAAGAAAAATCTCTCTCTCACTTCCAAAAATAAAAATTACACACTCGATAGAAACATCTTACTTATCTCCGCTCTCATGGCCTCGGTATTTATGGGCTAAACGAGCCACTGTTTAATCAAAATGTGAAAAAAAAAAAATTCAAAAAGTTTTTGTTTGATGAAATGAGGATGGAAAGGGACAAAATTCAAAAGGGTTATTTTTACTTTTACTGGCTTCCAATAAACTAGGCCATATTGCACGTAATTATAGAAACCTCTCCTGCTGTTTGTACAACGTTTCGTAATGGTCAATAGAAATGTTTTGCTCAGTTGCGTTATGTGCTGAGTGAGGGAGACAGCGAATCGTAGAGAGGATTTTCAAGTTCAAAGTAATAAATGAGAAAGCGGCGAAGGGCCATCGGTAGCTAGTAATGAAAGAATAAAGTTTTCAAAAGTTTACTTTTATTGATGAAAAAGTAATGACAATTAAGGTTTGATCCTTTTTTATTCTAGAATCCTAACACACCGTTTTACTAATTATGTTATTTCAAACCCTACAAATTTTTTTTCCAATAATGAACAATCTTGCTGGGATATAAACGAGTCTATGCAAGGAAAGCCAAAATACAAATATATATATATATATATATATATATATATATATATATATGAGCATGATTTATATACGTTTCCTGATTGAGTTGTTAGCGACGATAAACTCAGTTTCGAAAGGTGTATAGGAGTATCTCAAAGTATTAGTGGTTGAGAATATGCAGATAAACTGAAATTACAATGAAATTATTATAAAGCAAATAAAAATTTACAAGGGAATGAGTTTCTTTTAACCAATTAAATAACAAATCCGATGTTTCAAATGGAATAATACACGAAAAAACCATGTTCACAGATAAACAAGTTAGCAGCATTATAGACAAACTTCGGAAGCAGATACCTGAGATGGCCAACAGTTGAGTGCAAATTTATTAGTGAGGTTAATTTTATTTTTAGTTGTTCTTAAATATAACTTCAATAAAACAAGAGTTTTATGATATTAATGAAGTGATGCCAAATGTCCAACTCTTTATTTTTATCATTTTAAAGGCTCCTTCTACTTACCTGTTTGTTCTTCTAACTCACTATTTATTTATTTATTTTTGGATTTAAATTCTTTCTTAATTAATTCGAGCTCTCCCAAGCATTTCAAAATTTTATATCATCAACGTTAATGTATAATTAAAATCTAACTAAATTTATTTTATAAGTTATTAAAACACCAATCACTTAAATGAATTTTACATCTTTTTTCTGCCAACGTAACAAAGGTGTTTATTTAATTGCTTTGGTAATGCAAATGGCGATTACCTGAGCAGCCGGTCGCCCATTCTCACATGTGTGACACACATATTTCCTCTACTCGACATTTTCATGTTTCTACAGTGTATATTATGCAAGACCCTACAATTATTGGTCATTTGTTTCAACTCAGAGAAAAATTTGCACAACATTTTATTTATATTCGTCAAATTTATTATTTAAAAATTAATCAAACCTACCATTCTATTATATTCTAAAGCATCACCAACAGACCGTCTCAGGTTCTCTCTCCAAGTCAATAGCAAGCAATGTAATCTCGGTACCGAGGTAAATTCAAAGGTCAATTCACGTTCAGCTGCTGGCAGGAAAATCAAATAAATTAATTAGGCAATGAGTCCCTTTTTAAGCAATGGTGAGGATTACTTTTTCAGGAAACTTTCAGTGACCAGTAAAGACAAATTTTGGTTAGGTGATGGTATCAAATAAACGTTGCAAGTTAAATCTGAACGCTGCATTTAACCCAAACTCTGTTTCAATTGAATGTGGAAAGGACATCTACATATGCTGCTGTGAAGAAGCTCGAAGCAGTCAGCCATGAGAGGCCCTGCTTTCCTTGTAATCTTTCCGTAAAGTAGCACCATCATCATGCAATGAAGGAAAATCCTCATGAGAAGCCTCCATTCCCTTTCTGCAATTGTGTCCTTGCTTAATATACCTTGATATTTACAAAGAACTTTCACCATATCAAGTAAAAAGAACAAACACAAATTACAGAGCCGCGGCGTTTTAATCAAAGGAACAAGAGGGTTACTCATGAACAATGATATGTGTTACGTTGCACATAAAGAACGGAACCGCTAATATTTTCTGACATACTATTTTCTTACTAAAATTTTATCTACTTCTACCACAGTGCAGGAAAAAAGCACCATAGCAGCTGTTTCCGTGAAAATAGGCGTGAGAAAAAAATATTTGCAAGCAACAAAATTTATGTTTAAGTGTAATTTCACGCTTATTTCATCTTTCTTCAGTTAAATCAATCAGCAAAACTTAAAAGCCCACTTCAAGCTTTTCTTTGATTTCGAAAGGCACCTTTTTTTTTTAATCCCATTTCCGAAAACTACTGCAAAATCTAAAAGAATGATTTACATTTAAAAAGCCTTTTCTTAGGTTTTATTTGGTATTGGGGGTAGTATAACTTCTAAGTTATAGCTGCTGTAAAAAAGAAGAAGTGTAATTATAAAAGACAAAGTTAATAGTGTACAGTAAAAATGAAATTTAAAAAAATATTTTGAAAAAATTAATAAAAATATTATAATTTTCTCATCACATGAGTGATGAATTAAATCAACTTAATTTGTAAGCTATAACTAAGGATAACAAAAAGTTTGGGCCGACCCCGTATATTCTTGCAAACTTTGGCTTGGGCTTCTACATGAGGGCCGGACGAGGGCTCAAGGAAAAAAAGATTGAGCTTGACCCAGTCCTCTATTTTTTAAAAAATAAAATTATGAATTAGGATAACAAATTAAAATTCAAAAAATAATGAAAAAAAAAGCTTAAATCCCTAATTCATATATCAATAATGATTCAAATAATCTAAAATTATAATACTAAACTTATTTTAAGCATTAATTAATTGAGAGGGTACTTGAATTAGAAAATTCAATATTAAAACATTAAATCTCTCAATTTTTATTTGCTTCATTTTTTTATTTATTATTTTATTTAAAAATATTCATTTTCTTTAATTTGTTATTGATTATAACAACTTATTAATTATTATCTCATGTCAAGTTTACAATAATAAAAAATAAAAAAAGTTTGCAATAAAAAAAATTAAAAAATAAGTGAAAGTCCAGGCCCAGCCCAAGCCTGGCTCACCCTGCAATGGCCTGGCCCAAGCCCCCATTCTACCATCCCTAGCCACAACAACTAGTATTTATAAAAAATGTAAGTGTTGTAGGTTAGTTTTTAAGTTACAGTTGTACAACTTCAATTCTAAATAGATATTTAGGGGTTTTTATTTTCTTTTTTTTCCTTTGATAAAACAGGGCTTTTGTTAAAAACACTTCCAAAGACAATATAGAATCACAAGAAACAAAGGGTATGTTTGGTTGTAATATTAAGGGGGTATTAAATTACTATTTCCATTAAGTTAATACTTATATCATGTTTGGAAAAACATGACATGAGATAAAGGCATTGTTGCCGCATTAGCTTACCTTTTTTTTATTCTCTTTTCCTTCTTTGGCGGCTTGCGTTTCTTTTTCTTTTTTTTCCTTCTTCTTTCTTTTCCATTTGCTTTTTGTTTTAACTTTTATTTTTCTTATAATAATAATAAAAAATAAAGATAACTTTTTAATTTAATATATTATCATATAATATTTTTATTTTTAAATTATAATTTAATATAAATTAATAAATATATAATTTTTTATATTTATTAATACAATACAGCATAATACAATACATCAGCATTAAAATTATGCAATACAGCATAATACAATACAGTGTGCCAAACGCACCCAAAGGGATCAACTTATGTGGCATAGAGACATCATATAGATGTACCGATTCATCATCACTAACAGTCACCAAATAGCTCGATTTATGAACTTGTATAATCTTTTTTTTTTCTTTAAGTGTAATTTCATCGTATAGATGTAGTTTTTTTCCCCCTTCCTTGAATAAGCTTATTCACATCCCAACAATAGAATTTTACATTGAATAATGAGTGTGGGTTTTACAAGTATTAAGAGTAATTATGTCATATTGGTTTAGAATAGATTGTCTTTAACAGTAATTCAACTTATGAGTATTATGAGTAATTTTATAATGAATTATTTTATATAAATAAATGTGTTCATAGCAATTTTTGAAAGTACAAATATCTCCACCCTCATATTAATTATTGTTATTGATATTATTATTTGTGCATGGTATATACACGGATGGATCCATATTAGACTAGTTGGGGCATGGGCCCTCGCTGACTTTTGTAATATTTTTTATGATTATAAAAAAATGTATTTAATTTATTATTTAAAATAGTGCCCCAATTGAAATTAGAATTATGAAAGTGTTCCAATTAACTTCAAAAGATTTTATGTTGCCCTTAATTGAAGTGTCTAATTTTAGATGATTTGATTCACTATTAAAACATTATGAAACTTAAATAAAGACAAAAGATAATTGATATTTTAAACAAAATAAAAAATAATTAAAAACTAAAGATGTATACTCTGCTCTTTTTATTTTTCTCGTCTCTTTCCAATGCTTTGAATCAAAACCACTTTCTTTATTTGTTTGTTATGGTCGTAGTGTAATAATCTATCAGAGTAATGCACGTGCATCAGTGCATGGATTTCATCTCAATTCCCATAAATCAAAAACACTTTCCTTTAATTGTTTAGTTTTTCAATATTGATTCTTAAATTATAAGTCTAGCTAATTTTAATTTTCAATTATTCCTATTAATCTTTTATCTAGTTTCCAAATCTCAATTTTACTATCTATTCATATTTTCTCTTCGTGTTGCACTATATGAATATTTTTGCTATTCAGTCACATCATACAGATGTACAAATTCATTATCACTAACAGTCACCAAATAGCTCAACCGTTTTTTAAAATCAATTGAACTAATTCTCCCATTCTGTTGAAAAATAAATTAATACTAAATGATACTCAGTTAATAAATGGATACACTTAAAATGCAAATCATCAAGAATGTTAGAACCCATTCAAGTTGAAGAAGTCAATCCAAAATCAAACTAAATTTTAATATGAATCGAACCAAACTGAATGACTCAGACAATTTGGTCTCTAACATGAAAACCAAGCCAAACCTGTGATTGAATGACAAAACAGAAACATAAAGAAGGTAAAAGATAGAGAAATAGAAATTTCTGACAAAAGTAAAGTTTTAAGTATCTTTTATATTAACCCTAAATAAGTGAATTTATCAAAAGAGGCAAATCCAAAATATTTTAAAATAGTAAAATATTATCATTGGCAATAAAGAAAATAAAAAATGACACTTAGATACGATATTTAGAAAAATAAAAATAAAAATTTGGAAAGAAACTAAGAAAATAGGAAAATATCTTTTGCTTGCAAACATGGCCCAAAACAATGGGATTTCAAAATAATTCGCTAACTTTTTATGATATTGTGATAAACCTCCTTATTCATCTTTTCATAAGCTTCGAAATAATATATTATAAGGTCCAAAATCGATATATGTAACAGAAGATATAGCCCCCAAAATGTATCCTACTCATTCTACTCAATCAATATACATCATTGCAAATTCATCTTAAAGGATTAGGGGAATG
>NW_006262201.1:4302306-4398862 GCF_000493195.1 Citrus x clementina
TTTAATTTCAGCATATACATGATTATTCCTTCTAGACTGGTGGTCATTGCAGCTCTGTCGAGGAAGTGTTATTAGCTTGAAACCTATTGCAAATGTCGGAGCAAAAAGAATTCAACATTTGGCAGTGGAATTGACGACATTCATCCTTAAACAATGTGTAATAGTGATACAAAACAATGGTCATAGCAAAGCAAATCCATGTGTACACTATGATATGATCAATATTAGAACGTGGAATAAATGTGGAGAACAAAGAGACTGCAGAAATAGACCCTGAGACAACAACAACAAGGCACAAGTTCTGGAAAGAATTCTCTTGATGAAGTTGAGACTTCAGGCCAGTTGAATATGCATAACAGTATATGGTTGTGGCTATGAGAAAAGACCATATATATTTGTTGAGTGTGTTTCAAGCAAGGGCTTAGTTTTGTCTTGCACATGTGCACCCATAATGCTGATAGAAGTCAGAATAAGATATACAAAAATGTTGGGATAGGACATCAAGCAGAAGAGATTTTGCCCACTGCAAAATCATTAAAATTATTAATCGTATTCTCTATATATATATCTCATTCCCTTGGAAAAAATTTTAAAAGACGATGTATTAATTTCCTCTCAAATTGTCAATCATTTGATTTTGACTGAATTCTTTTAGACCATTAATCAATATACAATAATGTATATATATAACTATGGTATGTTTACTAATTAGTAATCGGAATGAGCCGGAATCGGAATGGAGTGGAATTGGAATGGACTTTATTACTATTGATGTATTTACTTTATCTTGAAATCAGAATGAATGGTAAAGTTTAAATTATGTCAGAAAAAAACATTTGCACAATTATTGCTATTTCAAACATAGAAATGTGAAGAGTACTATATTTTATGGAATTTTCTCCGTTAATTCTTAAAATTACTACGTGTACATGTGATGATTGCTTGCTACTGTGTAAGGTGAAACATTTAATTTGAAGAAGATTAATTCCTTCTAGACTGGTAGTATAGGTCGTTACTGCCCTGTCGAGGAATTCTTATTAGCTTGAAACATATCGCAAATGTCAATGCAAAATGGCTTCAAGGTTTTGTTGTAGAGCTGACGACAAGCTTCTAAAAACAACATACCATATTGGTACACAACTACAATAATGGTAGTCCCAATCCATGCAGTGTACAAAATGATATGGTCAATATTAGAACGTTGAACAAATGTAAAGACCAAAGAGATTGCAGAAATAGATCCTAAGACAATAGCAACAAGGCTCCACAACTGGGAAGAATTTTCTCCATGAAGTCGAGATCTCAGGTCAGCTGAATGTGCATAGCAATATACGACTGTGGCTATCCGAAAAGACCATATGTCCGTTGAATGTGTTTCAAGCAAGGGCTTAGTTTGGTCTTGCATATTTGCACCCACAATGCCAATGAGAGCTGGAATGAGATATCCAAAAATATTGGCATATGACATGGAGCAAAAGAGATTTTACCCACTGCAAAATCATAAAAATGCATGATTAACCATCTTATGTGTATCCCATTTCCTTTGAAAAAAAATAAATGAAACTTTAAAAGACCCTATATTAATTTCCAGTCAAATTGTCTGTCAATTAATTATTTTTTTTTCAAAGATGCAATTCTCCTCTAAAAATTTGAGGGAGCGCTTTTCTATTTTCATTAACACATACGAGATATTTTTCCAATGTTTCATCAAATTTTATTGTGTGCACATCTGTTTCAACAACTCTCACGGCTCACTGTTTTTGTTAAATATTATTGTTGCCGTTAATTTTGACAATTTTGATGTTAAAAGATAATTTTACCAGTCATTGGAATTAGGTGTAAAATTACTAGAAAACCACAACACTTGTTTCAAATTCGAATTTTGACCTATGTGGATATTAAAATTTTGTAAAGGTTTTTTTTTTTAAAAAAAGAAGAGTAAAAATGTTTTCTTATGGGAATCAAAACATCCCCTCTACCATCATCCATAATCATCTATTCTTGATAACAATCTAATAAACTTGAAAAAGCAAGAAATTCAATCCGAATCAATAAAACAATCAAATTTCTTCATAAAGCTTAGCTCTTGCTTTTGAAAATTCCAATTCTTGAGACTCTAAATAAACCGATATTCAAAATTACATATTTCTAGAATGAAAAACCTTCAATTTATCCCTTTAAATTTTTTAAAACATCTTTAAATTTTTGAAAACATCTATTTGCCTCTATTTATCAGTCAAAAGATTAGAATAAATGGAAGCGCGTTGATGACTAACTTTTTATATGCTTAATGGTATTTGATAAATATAGCTAAATTGGGGTAAATTGAAATTTTATTCTACATTTAGAGTGCTTTAATAAGAGAAAGAAAGAAAGCAGCAAACCTGATCTATTTAAATAATAATAATAATAATAATAATAATAATAATATTATTATTATTATTATTATTATTATTATTATTATTATTATTATTAAATAAATAAATAAATAAAATTAACATGTAAACTCAGCTTGAAACTTGGGAGAAATAAATATGTGAATTTTATTACATGCTGATTCTTCAAATTAAAATGTAAACACACTCAATAAACATTAGACATAATACAACTAATTAATGCATGTATGATATGTATCATTGAATTTTTTTACATGTTGATTCTTCAAATTAATTGCACACATATTAGAAAATCATGTGTTTGTTGTATGATGGACATAGTATCTAAAGATATTTTAGAATTTTTCCTCTGATAATGCTCAATCAAATTAAGGGTAAAGGTTAAATTATGTTAGAAAAAGTCTTTGAATAATATTGAACAAAGCATTTACTTGTATACTAAAAGAATGCATATGAGGGGCCAAAAAGAGTGAAGATATGAGTTTGACTATTATCACATCAATTATTACTATTTCAAACATAGAAAGATGAAACTAACATATTTTGTGGAATTTCCTCCGTTACTTACTTAAAATTACAACGTTACATGTGATGATTGCTTGTTATTGTCTAAGGTGAAACATTTAATTTGAAAAAGATTAGTTCCTTCTAGATTGGTAGTACTGATTGTTGCTGCCCTGTCGAGGAAGTATTATTAGCTTGAAACCTATTGCAAATGTCAATGCACAATGGCTTCAAGGTTTCGCTGTAGAGCTGACGACAAGCTTCTGAAAACAATGTCCTGTATTGATACACAACAATAATGACAGTGCCAATCCACGCAGCGCACAAAATGATATGGCTAGTATTAGAATGTGGAAAAAAGGTGGAGATCAAAGAGATTGCAGAAGTAGATCCTGAGACAACAGCAACAAGGCACCAGAACTGGGAAGAATTTTCTCGACGAAGTCGAGACTTGTGGTCCACTGAATATGCATAACAATATATGGCTGTGGCAATGAGAAAAGACCATATATTTATTGAGTATGTTTCAAGCAAGGGCTTAGCTTGGCTGGCTTGCGCATTTGCACCCACAATGCCGATGAGAGCCGGAATGAGATATCCAAAAATATTGGGATATGACATCGAGTAGAAGAAATTTCGCCCACTGCAAATCATTAAAATGCATGATTAACCATCTTCTATATATCCCATTTCCTTTGAAAAAAAAATAAATAAAACTTAAAAATACCTTTATTAATTTCCACTCAAATTGTCTATCAATTAATTATTTGCTTTTACCTGATGCAATTCTCCTCTAAAAATTTGAGAGAGAGCACTTTTTTATTTTTATTAACACATGTGTATGAGATATTTTTCATCTGCGCCCAAATGTTTCATCAGATTTTATTATGCGCAGACTTGTTTCAATAACTCTCAAGGCTCACCCTTTTTGTTAAATATTGTTGTTGCCGTTAGTTTTGACGATTATTGTATAATTATCAGAAAACCACAACACTTGTTTCAAATTCTAATTTTGACCTACGTGGAAATTAAAATTTCTTAAAGGTTAAAAAAAAAAGAGTAAAAAATGTTTTCTTATGGGAATCAAAATATCCCCTCTACCATCATCCATAACCATCTATTCTTGATATTAATCTAATAAACCGATATTCAAAATTACATGTTTCTAGAATGAAAAATCTTCAATTTATCCCTTTAAATTTTTGAAAACATCTATTTACCTCTATTTATCAGTCAAAAGATTAGAATAAATAGAAGCGCATTGATGGCTAACTTTTTATCTGCTTAATGGTATTTGATAAATGTAGATAAATTGGGGTAAATTGAAATTTTATTCCACATTTAGAGTGCTTTAATAAGGGAAAGAAAGAAAACAGAAAACAAATCTCTTCGATACGAGGCTTAACAAAATTTTCAGCATGGACCTAACCAAATTTTTTTCACGCAAATTAAATTAGGAGAACAAAAATAATTTGAAATGGACTGCATATGTATACTCAAAAATAATATACAGCTTGAGTCAATAATGGTAAAGAAAATGACCATACACCGAAAGGCTTGGATCTTGATGATGCAGAATGCAGTGGCAGCTTTGCATTTGCATTTATATACCTCGCCAAACCCTAGATTGGGTTTTCTTTTTCACGGCAAATAAGGCAGGGACAAGCAAACCTGATCGATTTTAGAACAAAAATAAATAAATAAATAAAAGTAAAATGTAAACTCAGCTTGAAACCTTGGAGAAAAAAATAACAATAACAAAGTAAAAAAAATCACTTACTTTAAGAACATCTCAATTATCTCGTGGATTGGGTATTTATACGGGAAAAATGAGGGTCAATTGAACCCCAATTTAATCCCGATTCCGGAACACGTTTGGTCAAGCTCAAGTGCGGCCGAATGGGGAGGGTTTCCTAGAAAGGTAGCAAGGTAGTCCCCCTTAGAAAGTGAAAATGAAGCCTATCCACAATCATACGGATGCAACACAAGGTAGATTTTTTTTTTTTTTTTTTGTTAGATGTAGAAAATGATTAAAGAGGTCCCATCAAGTTCAGCGGGCAAGGTCCCCTCGGTAGCTACACGTGAAGAGGGGCCCCCCAGCGCCCCGGCGGTGAAATTTAAGTGGTACGGTCCCAATTAAAATGTGATTAACTTATCAAATATCAAGATCTTTTCCAATAAGGACATTAGTTTTGCATTCGTTCGTCTCAAATAGGTCCCTAACCTTGTATGACGACTAAGATACCCTTAACCGTTATATGACTTACACACTTGCTGTTTTGTTCTGCAAAGGAGGACACCACCCTTTACCTCAAAGCCTTTGAGCTCAGTCTGAGGGCACATAAAAGGTCGCTTGAAGAACAAGCGGAGTTGATGTGAGTGTTGCGTTGCCGCATGGCTAAGAATAAGAAATTTCGCCGTCAAAATGAAACGTATCCTGTAATATATAATATTCATTTATCAGTGAAGTAAATATATAGAAGGTTTACGGAGTTGCATTATATGTATATTTAGCTATTATCAAATGGCAACAGTAATCATTGGTATTAATTCTTGTAAAATTAAGTTCTTATCCACTTTCCCAAAAAAAAAAAAAAAATCTTATTCATTATTCAAAAGCTTCGGAGTGCATTTGGTGTTAGTTGTATTCATATGTGAGAGTACATCTTGCATATTAAACAAATGAGTAATGATATAGCCACAAATTCTTGTACAAATTTATTTTGTACACTCTTATACAAATTTATTTTGTACAAACTGATGTGGTATGATAAGATTGGTTGAATTAAATATCACTTAGCCCACATGATTTATTTTTATTATTTTATATTTTCATTCAACCAATGAATTAATACCACGTCAGTTTGTACAAGAGTTTGTAGTTGTATCATCACTCTAAATAAATTGTTATTTAGTCCCGCCCTTATTTGATCAGAGTGGACCGCGGTGGTTTTTTAACTCCGAATATTTAAGCACAAATCATTTTTAAATAGTGATTTACGAATATGAATGGAATTAATTCTCCCATACTGTTCATGTTCTTAGGATAATTGTGGAATTAGTTCAAAGAAAGCAAAATTTTCTAATTAAAAAATTTTGCATTTTATTAAAGGTTGGGATAGTATTTACCACATCGTAAACTGACTTTCATATAACAACGTTATAAAACGGTAAAAAGGATAGTTTACAATGTTATAAAACAATGAAAAAAAAAATAGTTTACAATATTGTAAACACGGCCTGCACTTCAATAGCCCGAGATTTTTAGACCGGAAGCTGACACTTCAAAAAGTAATGATTTTTCTTTATTTTTTGTGAAAAAGGATACCGACAACTCTTGATTTAAAAAATGATCACATAAATTAATCTTTTAGGATAATATGACCTTTGATTGCAATAACCCAACTGTATTTCATCTGATCATATATAATTATAAAAAATACATATATAAAGGTTGTTTTCCCTTTGACTGCTAATCACACGAGCCTCGTTGATCTTTTGCTGGAATGATGACCAGAGGATGGTATTTTTGCCTTGTTTGTGCTTCTGGGTGAAGCAAAATATTGGTAGCAGGCTTTCGCTTATACGTCTGATGTGTAGCAGCCATACACACTGTTGTGATTGTAGAAAAGAGGGTATCGCTAATCCCTGTGGCATTCGATGACTATTATTATCAAACAAGTATAAAATTTGACGAAAATATCGCAACAATTATTACCTTAAATAAAATTTAACGAAAAAATATATCATTGGTATTCCAAATATAGAAATCCGAACATAATAGAAATATTTCAATCTAGAATCACAGATTTGTTTAAGTCTGGAAAAGTTATGATTTGATAGCATAATAGTCGGAAAAGTTATTAAAGTATAATATTTTAATAATATAATGACATTATATTATGAAATTATACGTCTTAATAACTTTTTCAAATTATAATAAAGTTTAGAATTTTAGATTAAATTAGTGCACCTGAACACAAATATAATATAATTAAATATATATGTTTACGGAATTTCTCCACTACATTTCTTTTGTTGTTGTTCCTTATCACTAGAGCTATAACTCGACACAGCCGTTATGTTCAAAATTAGTGCACGCACCATGTGATGATTGTTACTAGCAGGTGAAACATTTAAAGAAGAGTTATTAGCTTGAACCTGTTGCAAATGTCAGAGCAAAAAGGCTTTAATGTTTCATGGTAGAGCCGATGACAAGCATAAATAAACAATGTGAGATATTGATACACGAGCAACACGACAATGATAATAGCAAAGCAAATCCATTAAGTGTGCAAAATGATGTGACCGCTGACCAGTATTTGACCAATATTAATATTAGAGCGTTGGCTGTTGAGACCAAAGAGAGTGCAGAAACAGACCCTTGGACAACAGCAAGGCCCCAGCCCCCAAAATTAGTAAGAAACTTAGCTAAACATGCATAACAATAAGGCTAATGTTAAGTTACATGTATGTAACTTATAACTCTTTTATATAAATAGTGAATAATGTGGGTTCACTCACTATTCATATGAGAGAGTTGTAAGTTACATGCATGTAACTTAGGGGGATCCTAATAATAAATGGTTATGGCTATCAGAAAATACCATATATTTACTAAGTGTGTTTCAAGTAAGAGCTTAGTTTTACCTTACATATTTGTAGTGTCGCATTCAGAATTAAAGCCTAATAGCAGCAAATATAATTTCTTTAAAAAAAATTTATTTTCCTAAAATGTTTTAAAATAATTTTGGATATAACATACTCATTTAAAATGATTTTAATGATGATAATTTAATTTTCAGTATATAATCTGATAAATTACTTAAAGTCGGTGGAGTAAATTAAAAATTTTATTAGGAAAAAAAAATTTATTGAATTTTAGAAAATATTTTTAGAAAAAAGATTAAGACTTACGGGGACAACTGCCACAGCTTGTCTTTACGTGACTCCACCAGTGCCGATATTTGCACCCACAATGCCGATAGGAGCTGCAATGAGATATCCAAAAATACTAAGGTATGTGAATAAAGAAATCATCTTAGACCCACTAGTCCTTTGAACTAAAACCACCAACCCACATCATTTTGACAACTCTTAACCGTTTAACCCGCATATCAAACAACATGCGAAGAAGAAGGATTTAGAATAAATAAATAAATACAAAGTTTTGCTTTTTTTTGCTACAAGAGAAGAAAATTTGAATTAGCTATTTGGAAGAGATAGGCATGCTCAAACTAAATTTTTCCCTTGGGTATTAATCAATGGTCATAACCCGGATTTCAAATGGTAATTTAATTTCGCTGTTACCCAGATTTGAAAGACAGTATTAAGTGCAATTTATGTTTCAGCAGTTTATGGTCGAAAATGTAAGCGAAGTCGTTAACAGATTACCTATTATTAAGATTTCTCTTGATCTAAATTCTCTTGAATTTTTAAGATGCGTATTGTAGTAGTAAGGTATGGATAGAATTTAAGTTCTTAATTTTTTTTTTATGTATTAACCACCAATCAACGTATGAATTTAAGAAATTTAGATCATAAGAGAACCTCATCCCTTTGTATTGAGGTGTTATAATTTTAAAAACTGAAAATAAACTATAATTATAAAATGAAAATTGACATTTTAATAATTTTGACAGAAAAGTAAAAATACTGTAGATTTTTCATTATATATGTAGTAAATTAAATCAACTTAATTTTTAAGCCACAATTATTATTATCTACCAAATATTTAGGGCTATAGCTAACCTTAATACTAAATGGGGGCATTCGGCTCCCACGATTAATCTGTTGAGGCTGCATTGGTTGGAATGTACGATGAGGATGGCATTTTTTGTCTTATTCGTGCTTCATAAATCATAATAAAGCCGATTATTCGTGGCAGACATTTGATTAATATCTCCTCGCGGTTTCATATGGAAAATTGGGATGTTACCAGCGTTGTGTTGTCTTAATATTTCCTGTAGTTTTTGCAACCCAGTACGCCACCTGTCATCTTCTTCATCTGTATATGGTCTCGGTAATCTTAGCTCTTGAATCACGATGGAGATTTTTTCAAAGTAAAATGCAGCATTTTCTTTTGTGTTAGAGTGAATTTCTATTGAGATGGAAAACATGCGCCACAACACATATGCATCAAAAGTCTTCTTTCTTATCCTCAAGACTGCTCATTTGATCATTTCACCACTAAGAATATACGTGGCCTTTTCATATATGCTCGTTGGTAAAGAAGTTCAATGAATGACTATAATTATATTGTAATCATGATCAAATAAATCTCAAATGCAGGTCAAATTAATGCTTAGAAGTTGGTGCATTTTCATGCATTGCAATCAAAAGGGGATGAAATGAAATTGGTGCTTAATGAGTGGAAATCGGTCTAAGCCATTATTTACGTTGTGTTGTCTTAATATTTCCTGTAGTTTTTGCAACCCAGTACGCCACCTGTCATCTTGTTTGGATTGCCAGTGACTTGGTTTCAGGTACAATTTGTCCGCAACAGCAAATTAAATAAAATAAAGTAATAAATAATAAATAGATTAATTCGAACAAATTTAAATTTTTATAAATATATTTTTCGTATTTCAAGGATTAAATACCTCTCTAGTTTTTTTTTATACACTTATATATTACAATATTGATATTTACAATCAGAAATTTATCAAAATTTATCTGAATAATTCTATTATAGCACAACCTAAATATCAATCCTCACTAAAGTGTAAGGAGATTTGTCTTCACTATTATTAAAGGGAAATCGATCTTATTCCTACCCCAATGTTGGGAGTCAGTTAACTCCCATTATATAGGAAAACAAGTTCCAACGATAACATTGTGCTAGGACTTGAATTCATGCCCTCAAAGTTGATGAGGGCATGGGCACACCAATGGGCTACAAGCCCATTGGCAAATACCTCTCTAGTTGATAAATAATATTCCGGGTTTTTATTATTATAGTTGATGCTAGTTAGTCCACATATAAAACTTAAAAATAAAGAACATGAATAAAAACTAGACACCATTAATTTAAACTAAAACAAATAATTGGTTCACTAACCAACCACAAGTTTACTAAGTCCAAGTACACGTTAATCACGACCAATAGGATGAATACAGTTTAAAACAAATAAAAATATAGAATTAGGGATCGTAACACTCCGTCGCCGTCCAACCATAATGGCCACTTCAAGGCCAAAGGTTTTGCGTGTGTGCATACTTGACTTTTTCATTGGTGCATTAAATTTTGTTTTGTATTCCGAAATCAAGCATGCATGCATGCTCCTTGGCTCTTTTCATATTCCACAAGGATGCATTAATTTATTTTTATTTTTTTTGTCTGTTTGTGCGCTGGGGGTTACCAATTAAGATCATGATTCTCTTCTGATATGATTATTTCCTGAGTACATAACGCAATCACTGATTGAGTGTTAATAAATAAAAAAGTAAAAAAAAGTTAAATATTACTCATACACTACCACTAAAAGACAAATGACAAAAGATTATTTAAATCTCAATAATGCTCAGGTCAGGAGAGGATCTTGTTCCTACCAATTACTTCATCGTTAGGATTTGTTCCTTATCAATTGCTTAGTTCTGATACCAAATGTTACGGACACAAATTATTTACAACAATAAATCAAATAAAATATAACGAACAAGTAATAAATGAGTCAATTTGAGAAAACCAAAAATTTCATAAATATATTTTTAGCAGTTCAAGAGAGCAACTACCTCTCAATACAACTAATCAGTTGCCAAATAATATTCCAAATTTTCATTATTGAGGTTGATACTAGTTTCAATATTGGTTTGCTAATAAAACTTAAAAGCTAAAGAATAGGAGTAAAACTAGACACCATTAGCCTAAATTAACACAAATAATTGTCTAATTAACGAACTACCAATTTACTAAGTCCACGTATAAGTTAATCACAATCATTAGGACAATACAATTTAAAATAAAAATATAAGATTGGAGATCGTAAGTCGTAACAGACTTCTAAAGAGAGCCGAGAGAAAAACTTACTTGGGACAATCCAAAACATACTAGCATTTATATGACTGGCCAATTTGAAAACATATGAATGCTTAGCTGTCAAAATATAAATGGATGAGCATACCACGTGAAACGTGCGCTTCTTCCACCTAAAATACTTCTCAATCTGAGTAGGAGGAAATGTCCGAAGAGTGACTCCAAAATCTGCTTCTTATGCTGAAAACACATGTATGAATCCTCTGAATGATTAAACAGCATTTTATACGTGCCAAAACCAACTAATCATATGTAAAATCTATTAGCATGCGATTGTATGGATCATAATCTTGAGGCAGCTTACAAGGATAACAAAATAATAGCGTGAGGAAATAAGTTGCTGATGTATTGGGTTTAAATGCAAGATATGAATAATTCTTGGGGCCATATGTAGATCGACTTCAGTGGGAGGGGTCTTGTTGCAAAATTTATGCTGATGTGGCAGAATTCGTTGAGAGTTCGTTATGCCCTTTCCAGAAATATCAGAATAAAAGGCACTTGTGACTAGTCTCTGATATCAGATCGATATCTTCTTCATTTCATGTTCATTTTGCTTGCAATTTGGTTCTTTGTGATCCTTGTAATTTCTTTTTGTTGATCAATCTGTAATCCGATTGTTAAGATCAATAAAAGAGCAGTTTTTTCCTTCATCAATTTGTGTACTTGAAACTGTGCTCTGAGTCTGATTCTTGTGATTGCATTCTTGTGTTGATTAATCTGGTCTGTTTCTTTCAAGTCTGATTCATCAAAGTTCTTCACGAAATAACTTGTGTAGCTATTAAAGGTCATAACAAATAGAATGGTGCAACAAAAATACAAGAGCTGATTCACTAAGGCTACATATAACCAGAGAATATGGTCAATAAACTGAAATAACCAACTGTTCTTGAATCAAGTCCCTCCCCAGGGTTCTCAAGAACAAAACCAACGAAGTCTGTCAGGACAGCAATCCATCAGCTGCAGTGACCCAGTGGTTCAACGGTGGTTCATCCCATCATTTATATGTATAACAGATTATCTTCCGGTCTTGGCGCGTTTCATTCCAGCACTGTTGAAGGGCCACATGCTAGGACTCATACTCGGACTCATGCATGCACTTTCTTCTCTTAGAGTACCATTCAGCGTAGCAAATTCACGCGGTTGTTGCTTCTTGTAATGATCCAAGGATTCATCCTGCATACAGAGATTAGTTTGAACAAGCGGGAATTAGGAGAGATGCTGAAGGAAAGAACATCGACAAAGTTCAGAGAAAATACAAGAGTTTTTTTGTTCATACCACGGGCTTCAAAAGGTTCTCTAGTATCGCTACAGCATGATCCAAGCGGGAATTTATTATATCCTCTGGAAATTCGGCCTCCCCTAAGACGTGCAGTGGCTCATTAAGATGCTCATATCCAGGTTTATCTTTAATTTTTTCTTCCTAAAGAACCAAAAGTTAAAGAATTATCAAGAGAAACCAAGATGGTATAATAATGTAAGGCAACATCGAACATTAGGAAATACGAAGTAATGGTTTGCTAATGCAAGACGCACTCTCCCATTTGTAGAACACAAAGAACATGAAATGAGTCTTGATTTCCACTTAATAGATAAACTAGTAATAATATAAATTCATTTCCAGTACATATGCCATCAATGTAAAACAAAACTACTCAAAATATCTAGCTACTCCTACCACAACGAAGGAAAACCACCATAATCACACCAGCTGTCTCCACGAAAAAGAATTATGAGGGACCCAAAAAAAAAAAAAAAGCTATAGTTCATCTGGAAATCATTATTCCAAAGCAACATAATTTATATGTGTGTAATTTCATGCTCAGTACATCTTTCTCCAGTTAATCAATCAGCAAAATGTCACAATCCTCCATTGAATATCATAGAACTACATCATGCATGATCATAAGCAAATCTAGTCATACCATGACAAATATCAGTACTAAACTACAAATTAAAGCATCTGATAGATTGTTACATAAAACCAGGATAATTACAGTGCTAATCAAATAACCCGAATTGCAGATTCCCTAATCAAACAAACATACCAAAAAATCTGAATTACATTTTTTTTTTAACCAGAGATGCATATTGGCAGCGGATAAAATTGAGCATGTCCTACAAGTTAACATGGTCCTCCTTTAGCAAGGTTCAGATGGGAAGGACCATAGTAAAAATAAGAGGAAATACTTTACTTCATCTATAAATCCTACAATTTAGTTGCAAGTAAAAGAACTCCAATCTAAAACATCAAATGCATAAGATTCACAAGGCAAAAGCAGCTTTAGCTATTAAAATTTCACATTCTCATGCTTTAAGTGTTCAAATCCACTTCAGCTTGATTAGATTGAATCAGCAACTTATTCCAAAATGCACAGCTTCACCACATTATGATAGATCAGGCCTTTAAAGAATCCTTGACTGAACCCCGTCCTCTAATGAACACCCTCCATTCTGTCATGGCTTCAACTCTTTTTGAGGGAGTTCCCATGCGGTCCCAAAATCCGGCCAACAAAATTAAACTGCTGTGTTTTAAGTTAGAAACTATTATTATAAGGAATTTAAATATATCAATATAACTACCTTTTAAATTGGAAAGCAAAGTTTTAACTTACATTTGGATATTTATCTACGGTAACATCAAGTCTAATAACTCTCTTCACAACAGGTGTGGTTGGAATTCCGGGAACACCTAGCCCGCCCATTGAAGGAGGAGTTTGACAAGGGGCCATTTTTTGAATATGCCCATTTTCCTGAATCAAGGCATCTAATGATATAAGGATTCCTCTCTTCAGAATGATATAAGGAATCCTTTCTTTTATGCTTGAAAACTTTATCATCAAATCCAAAACAGCACATGATGCTCAAACTCGATGAAACAATCAAGAGCCCTCTAAAAAGTGATGTGCAAGATCCAAAGCAGAAAGCTTAGTCATTTAAAAAATAGCATTCAGCTATGAGCAATAATAACTTAAATCTTAAACATGGATGTAATTTATCTTCAGCTGACAGCTAGACAGACGAGGCAAGTTCAAAGAACATTTCTCTTTTATACCCAAAAAAGAAATAGCTGAACTAGAAGATACTCTCAGTTGATTAGAGAATGAGTATATCGATCTATGTGTGACAATTTACTTTAGGTATACCATATGATTCTAACCTTTGTTACACTAAAAGATGGTCATCCCCTCATTTAAAAGAAACATAGCAATTAGAAGAAAAGCATACAGTCAGAATTCCAAGAAATTGCAATATAGAATTTTCTGGCATCAATCTCACAATTACAGGATAAAAATACGTGGCAAGTATAAAACCATGAACATGCATTATTAGCTCAGTTTGCGTTGTAGATGAACCCTCCAAATCCATTCGTCTTCCACTCGGCTGACCCAATGACCTAAATGGACTACCGTGCTCAAACCCTTCATGATCAACAAAACTTGGATTGCAACCTGTTGTTTGTCTGATTAGGTATACCATGTAATATATACAACGGAATCCAGGTAATAACTAACCGTGCTACAAATGTCAATGACAAATAAAGTTCCTAGTATTTTCAAAAAACTGCCTAGGCAGTGCCCACCCCGCCACACAAGGCCTCATAGTCCAGGTAATTTGCTCACGCTGTTGCCAGCCAAAGAACCATGAAGAGGAAAAGCTGCAAGGAGCCTTTGCCAGGTTGGTCAGGAAGGGCTTCAATAGAGTGTAACATCTCAGTAGCTCAATTCATGTACCCCTAGCTGTGCATGTAAGAAGAAATGCTCTTCTGAATAAAGTATTGATACCAGATCTACTGTTGTTTCTTCAGAACTTGTTAGGAAAGATTACTAGCAGGTAAGTTAGACGCATATACATACTACTATAGGAAATTGAACAGCTCCTTACATAATCAGTGCAACTTCTTATACAAACAAGTTCCCCTCCCGGCAATAGATAGACATCAATATTCAGACACCTGAGGGTGCTGAATGTTAGAAACGTTACTTCCTCCCAACGTAAGCTCCCAGTATAGACACATTAGGATTCCAAAATGATAGCTCAGATGACCCCGTAACAAACATGAGACTTCCAGGGGCCCATTTTATGACAGGAGGCTCTGTATGAAAACTCATCCAACTAACAACCCTGACAAGAAAAATAAACAAAACCAAACCATGTTTATATAATAACAATACCAACATCAAAAGAATATAGTCTTTGGATACAGAACTCATTATGCAAACTGGTGCTTAAGGTGAATGCCCAAATGTAGATTCAAGAGCATTGTTAGTTTGCCTAGAAGACAATGAATGCTGACTGGGTCAATGAGGGGAAATAACATCCCTTTGAATTCTAAGCATTCAAAAGGCATTAGAATCAAGGAATTTTGCTTATCATACCCCTTTCCCGCTCCATACGCTCCAAGCATATCCACTACCATCATCAGAACCTTCCAAAACCAAGAAAGTAAAATTAGCATAAAGAGTGCAACAAACCAATTGTATCACATAAAACTAATAAGACGTGCTTGGCCACACTAGGCTGCTTCCACATGTGTGGGTGCACTTGCTATTTGAGCATTTCATTGATTTATTTTGATTAACAAGCACAACCAGATGAAAATACGTACGCATTTGGAATTGCATGGATGGGAGTGGGTTTTAAACCAAGTCAATGAAGAAGAGAAATTGAATTTATTGCAAAGAATTCTGTGGGAACAAGCTTGATGCTGAATGCTTTTCTTCTAATTGCTATGTTTCTGTTAACAAGGTGGTAACAAATTTGAGAATTATATACAGCACAAGTGCAAGAACTTTAATATAAAATATCAAAACAGCCGAAAGCAAATATTAACAAAATATCCACAAGTCACTGTGCCCTAAGAACTGAAAGGAGAAACTCTACCGGGCTGAAAGATGCCTCCAATGTGGAATTGTGAGAAACTGGCTTGGCATCATAAGTGGATAAATAAAAAGGGTAATTTTTAGGGACCTCCCCTGAGATTTGCTGTATTAACACTTAGATAAAATGTATTCATGTAATTACATATACCTCCCATACAGTTAATATAAAAATACGTATAGCGTCAGATAAAAGGGTAAATGTGTAAAAATATATTTAAAATTAAAAATATTTGCTTTTACCAAATCATTAAAATTTTGACACACTTGCCCGTTGTCGGCCCAAACTTGACCAGTCGGTCATGGCTCCACCGGCGGCTAGTGGTGGTGCGCCACTGCCAGAGTCCTCTCCTCACACCAACAACCAACCGCATTCACGGCAGCCTTTGAATCAACTGCGTCCACCAACACACAGTAACCCAAGTACACGGCTTTTTGAAGTGTCTCTTTTGCTTTGCGTTTTCCCTTCACTGAGAAGATTCGTCAGCTAATACAATAAGCTTTGTTGCCTTAGATTTTGAGATTACAGAGGCCTGAGCAGATGTGGCTGTGATATGAGCTTTATTGTATTTGACTAATAGGAAAAACACATTTTATTGGCCTACAAGGACGGTGCCTTTTTCTTCTTGTTGGGAAACTTCGTGAAGAATCCAGTTTGCTTCTTTCTTCCTTTTCTTTCTTCATTTTAATTCATTTTTTTTAATTTATAATAACTTTTTGAGATTGAATTATTGGCTTCACGTGTAAATGAATGGTATTTGGTATGTCACAAGTGTCAAAGTTGGTTGCATCTAGAAGTGTTTGGCATGGCTGCATCTAGAAGTGTTTGGCATGGCTGCATCTAGAAGCTTTGACAAGAATGGTCAGCTTGCAACAAGTTTGAAGATTGAATTTGATGCACACGGTTTTGATGAAGAATTTGGTGAACACGGCTTTGATTTTCTTGGCCACTAGTTTGCTATAAATAGAAGTGCAGATGAAGAGTTTATGCATTCCATTAAGAAAGCAATTTGGCAGTTGAGAGAGAGTTTAGAGAGCTTGAATTTATAAGCTCTTGTTATAGTGATTTAGAGAGTTTGGGTGTATTGGGGTTTTGGGAAGTGAGCTAAAATACTACAATACTTGTAACTCCTTTTCACTAGTAAAATATTTCCTTTTGTCTTCGCCCGTGGATGTAGGCTAAAAGCCGAACCACGTAATTTCTGGTGTCCTCTAGTGTGCTTGTTCTTTATTTTCTTCCAATATAGAGGAAAATGAACGTGCAGAGGTTCTACTTCAAAGTCTACCAGATTCGTATGATCAACTCATCATCAACCTGACGAACAACAATCCAGTGGACAGTCTAGTTTTCGACGATGTTGCAGCCTCCGTATTAAATGAGGAGAGCAGGTGGAAAAATAAGAAAAACAGACAAGCAAGTTCGCAGCAAGCAGAAGCGCTATCGGTGACGAGAGGAAGATCAACGGAACAAGAACCAGTCGAGTCTGAGGCTCCAGAAGTTCGTCGGTCAACTCGTGAGAGACGACCGCCGGCGTGGCACTCGGAGTATGTCACAGAGATCAACGTTGCATACTGTCTAGAATGCATTTACTTCTAGCAATAGATCTACTGAATTTTAATCTATGCTGCTTACTTGTAACACAATGCTCGCAAAATGGTAAACTTACCGATTTGAGCCCCGAAAGCAATTTTCTCTCAGAGAGAATCTTCAAACCTTGTTCTGACATGTGGCCAAGTTTGAGATGCCACATCATCGTTGACTCTTCTCCATTTGATGCGACACACGCATCAGCCTCATGTAGTGTTTCTCCTTTAAGCATGAATAGATTAGCACCGATCTTTTCTGCCTTCATCAATACAAGCGCTCCTTTCACGATCTTCATAATTTCATTCTCCACATGAGTTTTGCACCCATGATTGTCTATTTGTCCCAAAGACAATAGATTTTTCTTCAAACCGTTGACATGTCGTACCTCTCCAATTGTGCTAATTGTACCATCAAACATTTTTATTTTGATAGTACCAATACCAACGATCTCCAAGGCATGATCGTTACCCATATATACAGATCCTCCTGAGATAGGTTCATATGTGTGGAACCATTCTCTCCAGACATCAGAAAATCGTTTTCTGCCTTTTGAAACAGTTGTTGCCTCACTGTAGAGAATTTCGTCATCATCCGAGGTACTTGCTACACACCCCTGAGCATTTGATGACTCAGGTTCTTTGCCCTCTCTTCTCTTCTGGTTACTCTAACACTCTGTCTTGACGTGCCCTTTCTTGCCACAGTTGTAGCATTTAACATTCTTCTTACTTCTGAATTTTGATCTACCATGATTTTGACTCCCACTGGGGCCACGTTCCGTTGATCTCCCTCTCGTCACCGATAGCGCTTCTGCTTGCTGCGAACTTGTTTGTCTATTTTCCTTATTTTTCCGCCTGCTCTCCTCATTTAATACGGAGGCTGCAACATCGTCGAAAACTAGACTGTCCACTGGATTGTTGTTCGTCAGGTTGATGATGAGTTGATCATACGAATTTGGTAGACTTTGAAGTAGAACCTCTGCACGTTCATTTTCCTCTATATTATGACCCAACGTTGTGAGTTGTGAAAATAGAGTCTTCAAGGTATTGATGTGGTCGGTCACCATTGTAGATTCCGCCATTCGAAGAGTATAGAATTTTCTCTTCAAGAAGATTTTGTTGTGTAGTGACTTGGTCTCGTACAATTTTGTAAGAGTATCCCATATTTTCTTCGCTGTATTTTTCTCTGCCACACTAAATAATACTCCGTCTGCAAGTGCCAAGTGTAGATCAGAAATGGCGTTGCCGTCTACCTCGTTCCACTTGTCATCAGTTATCTCCATGGGCCTTTCTCCAATTGCTGCCAAGCAATTATTTTTCCTCAATACAGCTTTCATCTTTATTTTCCACAACGAAAAATTATTTCCGTTAAATTTCTCAATTTCATACTTTGCCGCCATTTTGTTGATAAATACTGCACACAAGCTAGTATACCACCTTGAATAGTTGTGAGTATGTGTGAGAATGCACACTAGGAAAGTTCCCAGGAAAGACTGGAGGGGTCACAATGGTCCCACTTAAAACCCAGACTCCTTAAGCTCTTATCGCCTTTGTGACAGAACTTTCCTAGACATGTACAAAACCACACAGTTGCTTTACTCACACCACTATTCCCTGCTTTGCACCGCCAAATTCTTGGATCGCTTCCACCGTTTCACATGAATAGTACCGTATACGTGAATAGTACCATATACGTGAACAGTACCGTATATGTGAACAAAACGGTATACGTGAATAGTACCGTATACGTGAATAGTATCGTATACGTATACAGTGCCGTATACGTGAATAGTACCCCTTACGTGAACAGTTCCCGACTCCAAAAATACAACCAATAGCTCTCTCAATCACTGTAACAAGAGCTTATAAATGCAAGCTCTCTAAACTTTCTCTCAACTGCTAGATTGCTCTCTCAAATGGAATGCATAAACTCTTCATCTGCACTTCTATTTATAGCAAACTAGTGGCCAAGAAAATCAAAGCCGTGTTCACCAAATTCTTCATCAAAACCGTGTGCATCAAATTCAATCTTCAAACTTGTTGCAAGCTGACCATTCTTGTCAAAGCTTCTAGATGCAGCCATGCCAAACACTTCTAGATGCAGCCATGCCAAACACTTATAGATGCAACCAATTTTGACATTCTCCCACTTTAAAGAGCTTATGCATTCCATTTGAGAGAACAATTTGGCAGTTGAGAGAGAGTTTAGAGAGCTTGAATTTATAAGCTCTTGTTACAGTGATTGAGAGAGTTTGGGTGTATTGGGATTTTGGGAAGTGAGCTAAAATACTACAATACTTGTAACTCCTTTTCACTAGTAAAATATTTCCTTCTGTCTTCGCCCGTGGATGTAGGCTAAAAGCCGAACCACGTAATTTCTGGTGTCCTCTAGTGTGCTTGTTCTTTATTTTCTTCCAATTTTATTTTAGCTGCGTGTCTGCTTCACCCACCAATTTCCTAACAACAAGTGCATAGTTATTCTTTTTTTATTTTTTTTTCTGATGTTTTTGTGTTGGAATTAATTTCTGAAGGTTTTGGCACCACTCCCCATTGGATTTGCTGTGTTCATGGTACACTTGGCCACAATCCCAATCACTCGCACTGGAATTAACCCAGCAAGGAGTCTCGAGGCTGCTATTATTTACAACAAGGACAAGGCTTCGGGCGGCCAAATGGCTCTTCTGGGTGGTGGTGCTTTGCCACTGCTGGAGTCCTCTCCTAACACCGGCGACCAACCCCATTCACGACAGCCTTTGAATCAACTGCGTCCACCAACGCACACTAACCCAAGTAGGCTTTTGTCTCATCACAACCCCCACACCCCCACCGCCCCTTTGGCCATCGTCGAAGCCACTCAACAACTGCTAACATCACCATTAAAGTGTGTTCAATGGAATTCTCACTACCAACGGAATTCCCGAAGTTATATATAATAATTTATTATTTCAGCAGGAAGGATATTTTAGTAATTTTAAATGTTTACTAACGGTCAACTTAATTAGTAACTAACGGTAGGGGAGATATATGTAATTACATAGATACATTCCATCTAGGTGTTAATACACCAAATCTCAGGGGAGGTCTCTAAAAATTACCCTAAATAAAAACAAGAGTAAACAGAAGCTCATTAACAGAGATTCCAGTGTATAGAGGGGTATATATGTACGATATGTTACATTTGGGAGATGAAGAAAGAAAAAGTAAACTCACAAGTGTGCCTTGGAATGAGTCAAGCACACGAATATGTCCTTCCATAGAGGTCGGAAGCATAAGTCTCCCATCATTGCTGAACTTTACAGCATCAGAATCTGATACATCTCCACCATCACAGAAGATGTATCCAAATTTAACCAAATTAGTGCATGATAAAAGTACGATATATAAACTTCCAAGATGTTCTTAAATGTTAATTTTAACCTTCTCCTACTTACGAGCATCAAACATTCTTATGTATCCTCCAAAGGCAACTGCAAAGACAGGCCCTTGATCATCATATGTTGTAGCAGGCCTTCCTTGAACATGCAAAAGACCTGTATTTGCCAACAGAGATCATAAATACAATTGAAAATGGTGGATGGCATGATATCCACCTAGCATTTCTCAGCCCGTTGATCCCAGAGCAGAACAGTTTGATCAAGAGAACCAGAGATAAAGCAATCTTTGGAGGAGCACAGGCTAAACAACCCTAGAAGCAATAAAACATATATACATATGATAATAATTACAAAATATTTACAAGAATCAGTGAATTACAAACCTGTCATGGTGAGTTGGTGACCTTTGTAGTAACGCAAGTACTTGTTATCGTGCAAGGAAAGAAACCGTAGAGATTCTGAATAAATGAAGGTATCAAACAGCACTACAAGTGGTTTCGTAATCCAAAAAGTTCTATCCATGAAAGCAGATATCGAGCACTTCCCCAGAAAAACAATTCAAGGGTTCCTTTGATTTCAAAAGACACTTTATTATTTCTGCAATTTCAAACAAACATTGCAAAATTGAAACCAGAAACCAGCTTCTTATACTTATTCAAAAGCCATTTCTTAGTTAAAAGCACTTCTCAAGAGACAACATAAAATCCTAAGAAACAGAGGATCAACTTACGTGGCAGCAGAGACATCGTACGGCCGTATAGATTCATCATCACTAGCCGTCACCAAATAACTCGACGATTTATGAAAATTCATGGAACTAATTCTCCCATTCTGTTGAAACACAAATCATTGCAAAACGACACTGAATTAACAAACAGATACATTTAAAACCCAAATCGAGTATGTTCCTCGAATAGAAACTTATTAGAAGCTTCTCTTACATAATCTCTAAAAGAAATGCCCACTTCCATGCTCTGAAGAATTTCTTCAAAGAGTTCCAACGAGACATTGTCTTCTCTCTCCGATTGTGACCCTAAAACCCAGAAATAAAAAAAAAAATAAATAAAAACACAAAGCAAATAAGTATATCACAGCAATTATGCCAAAAACGACAACGTTTCAAGTAAAATTTCCACAAACCAACAATTTTTTTTTTCCTTCAGATTAATTCAATTCCACTGCACTGAAAACAAATTTTTCACGGAAACGGGAGGAAGTTGAGAATTTATTTATACTTCTGTATCAAATAGCATTATTTCTCAAATAAGGACGGTAGTTTTCTATTCGTCCCGAATGGGTGCCTAAACCCATACAATGACTACGATACCCTTAGGCTTCAGCTCCTGTACGCCTAAATGTCAAGGGTATTTTGATCATTTAATAATTACTGACCTACTTTCTGATGCATATAAAGTCAAACTTCACGAAGAAAACGCTAATAAGAGTGATTAAGGAAAACGCTCAAATTGGATCAAAGCTTTGAATGACAACGTAAGTCTCGAGTTTTTTTTTTCTTTCTTTCTATTATGCCTTTTTTTATTCATCATCTAGTAGTAATTTAATCTGCAAAATTCCAATTTTTGACGCGCGCGCACCAAAAAAAAAATTTGAAAGAATTTTATTTGAATTTTATATGTGTTCCTATTTGTTTTATGAATCGAATCTGATAAGAAATTGTGGGGATGCAAATATCACACGATGCCTCCGTTCAGTCAAGTTTATTCTTGATTTGTTGAAATTGTGTAAATAGATTTATAATAGTTTTTATGATGTGTCAGGGTTCGCGCTCTTTGGATAATCATGGAAGTATGGTGATTTCTATTTATTGTTGTGGGGAAAGGACACGGATTTCTTTGCGTGGTTTTAGAAATGATCACATAGACTTGTATTAGGATAATTATACCCTTTGACTGTAGTGATTTCATCTTGGCATATTTATCAAAATGGGTATTTTCCCTTTCAACTACTCATCACACGAGCTTTAACCTTCCACCAGTGATCAAGTTGAACATGCAAGATTCCAACAAGTCCCTTTGAGATCCCGTCCAGTTGTTGCAGCCCAGATCCCACCATCAAATCAGGTCAAATTACAAGATATACCTAACTTATGGATTAACTTTCGTGTCTTTTAGTTTGAGATCTAGTGAGTACAATGCTCGTAATGCCCAATACCATATGGTTCAAGAGGATATGAGAGCATAAAGGTTCAAATTTATGAGTTTAACTGGTTGAAAATGGTGTAATATGCCTCTGTGGTTTGTACATAATGGATTAGATAATCCTCTTTTTTTGGCCCTCCAAAGAATTATTCGTAGGAGACTGAAAATTGAATCTCTGATGCAGTTTATCCTTGAACTGGTAAGACAATGTAGCTGAAGTAATTTTTCATATTTCATATAGTATTTGCTATCACTTAAGTGGAAGACTGACTTTTGTATATTTACTTTTTCTGGTGGCTTCAAACAGTCTCAACCATTTGGAATGTGACAAACTTTGAACTACTATATTAATAAGAAGATTACTAATCCTGCATGCCCTATACTCGCTGCTGTGATTGAAGAAAGGCGGATATTACTATTGCTGACTGACTGACTCTTACCAATGGCCTTGACAAACCTTTTGTTCGCATCAAACTGAGGCATAAGAGGTGTAAAGGTGTAGGAGTGAAAGCTACAACATATGCAAAAACAATATGGATGGACCTTGCCAATGCCGAGTTGATCTCTGGAAATAAGATTCACATAAATAGATTGGGAATGCAATTGTGGAGCAAATTAGTAGGAACCAGGATGGAAATTTCACAGGGGTTGTGCATCTTGAAGGATACAAGACGACCGTGTTGAAGCTGACCTGGCTGCTTGAAATAATCGAGTTAGTGGGGTTCGACTACCTAATCACAAAGAAAAAGGTATGTTGATTTTCAGATTTTTTTTCTTCCACTTATCTCTTTGCTGTCATACAGAGTGCCATTCTGAATAGTAAACTTTTCATGTAATGTGAATTTGATCCATAAAGCACCTGAATCTAGATAAGCTTGCTGCATGCTGAGCATTGGGTCTTGTGTCTCATGTGGGTTTTTTTCTTGAGTTCTTTATGCCCAAAGATGCTAGAAGGCTGGTTCTTACCACCGACCAACCATCTATTTATACTTAGTCATAGCAATTGCAAACATACCCCCTTGGTTGGTTCAAGCAGTAAAATCTCTTGAGGCAGTACCTAATTGCCATTTCCAAGTGTTTAACCCTAAATTTTTAATAACGTTTTGGTGGATTCATGTACATTGAACTAGTCTTCTTTCTATATTACATGGATTAAATTTTGAAACTAGGCCAACCTGTTGTTAAATCTGCCTTTCAAATTATTGACTTAATATTGCCAAAAAAGAACTTTTTACCGATTACAGAATTTTTCATTGTTGCAGGAAACTGGAGTCGCAGCTGACAGTGCTCAAGGGCAATCCTTAAATTAAATTTCATTGCAATCTTTAAACTTTAAATTATTTGAGAAAAAAAAAATCTTGGCATAATATTGAACAATGCATTTACTTGTATAATATCAATAAAACAATGCATGTGAGGGAATAAAAAGAATAAGATGAAATTTGACGACAGTAATTGGCACTATTTCAAGCAAAGAAATCTGGACACTAATATGTTTTCTCTGTCACTTTTCAAAATTACTGCGTGTGCATGAGATGATTGCTTGCTACTGTAGTACTGTGTAAGGTGAAACATTTGAAGAAGCCCCCTTCTAAACTGGTAGTGTTGGTCGTTGTCGTCCTGCCGAGGAAGTGTCATTAGATTGAAACCTACTGCAAATATTGATACAAAATGGCTTCAAGGTTTCGTTATAGAGCTGACTGCAAAATGGCTTCAAGGTTTCATTGTAGAGCTGACGACAAGCTTCTGTAAACAGCGCCCCATATTGATGCACAACAATGATAATGGACGAGCAAAGCCACGCAGTGTACAGTATGATATGACCAATATCAGAGCGAGGAACAAATGTGGAGATCAAGGAGACTGCAGAAACAGATCCAGAGACAACTGCTACAAGGGCCCAAGATTGGGAAGAATTCTCTTGATGAGCTAAATATGCATAACAATAAATGGCCGTGGCTATGAGAAAAGACCATATATTTGTCGCGTGTGTTTCAAGCAAGCGCTCAGTTGTGCCGTGCATATTTGCTCCCACGATGCCGATGAGAGCTGGAATGAGATATCCAAACACGTTATGGTATGCGTTTGACATCGCGGACAAATAAATTTTGTTCCTGCGGAACCATTAAAATACTATATTAAGGAAAGTATTAGATCCATTCCTTTAGAAAAACAAGAATTTAAGAGATCATTATGTATTTAGTCCCATTTAATATTAGTTTAATTTTTTCAAGTTATTGTGAAAAAAAAAATTATCAAATACTTTTATCGATCCATTCCTTTAGAAAAAAAATATATATATATATATATTTTCAGTGCACACACAACATTTCTTTACTGTTTCAAACAATCTGGTTCTAACTATTATATTGTATCAAACTCTTCTTGAGTTCGACTTTCTTTCAAACCCAAATATTATATTTGACTTTGGCTTTTCTCTTATTTTCAAGATGCAATGGGTTTCTATCAACTTTCCAAGCCTTATAAAATCTTGACAAAGACTTGAAGAAGAAAACAAATTATTTTCAGTGCATATTGATTGGTAAGAATTTAAAAAGGAAATTTGGGATTTTTTTTGTTTTCTTTTGAACATTGTCTGTATATATATAGGGTAAAGTTTTATTTTTAAATACACGTTGTGGCTCAGTTCAGAGAGAGAAGGGAGACGGTGAAGATTGATGGGTTGACTTTCTTTTCCCGTCAGCCATTTTGTATAGATTGATCAGAGCAATCATTACCTGCAAAACTCAACACATCACCAAATTAACAACCAACATTTCAATTTCAAACCCAACCTTAAATTGAAACAAATCTTCTTGAAAAATAAAGGAAAAAGCAACTCCAAATCAAAATCGAAATGAAACCTTAACAGAGAGACAGCCGCAAGTATGAGGAGACAAGCACGATCCTAAAAGATCTGAAGTCCTGTTGGTATATGAGAGATGAACTGACCTCAATTTATATAGGATGGATTCCCTTTGCTCATTGGCTGCTGCAGCCCTGGACCGTTGAGGGGGGACACGTGGAGGGATCGTGGGGCGGGATGGAAGTAACTGTGGTTGAGTTAAGGTTGGACTTTTCATTAACATACCTTTGAAAAAGGTGTGTTAATCAACCTTTCAAAGGTACTTCCACCCCTCACATAACTCCAGTCAACCACAGTTACTTCCATCCCGCCCCACGATCCCTCCACGTGAGCTGCCGCAGCCAATGAGCAAAGGGAATCCATCCTATATAAATTGAGGTCCCTTTGCTCATTCGCTGCTGCAGCTCTCCTCTTCTTCTTTTTTCCTCTCTTATCTCTTCTACTCTTCGATTGCTCTGGTCGACACGGCCTTTGATAGCTCTGTCAATCTCTTCTCCCACGTAATTTGTAACTTCCTGGATAGATTAATTAAGAATCAGAGCTCATTTTCAAAAGCAAATAATTGTAAAATTGAGTGGAAATTAAGCTAGTAATCATTGTTTAAAAAATGACAGTAATAAAAGTATTTGATAACTTTTTTTCTTACAATAACTGTGGCTTAAAAAAATTACATTAATATTAAACAGGGCAAAAAACATAATCTTCTAAATTTCTTCCCCCCCCCCCCCCACCCAAGGAATTGATCTATAAAAGTATTTGATAATTTTTTTGTTTCACAATAACTATGGCTTAAAAAAATTATACTAATTTTAAACGGGGCTAAATACATAATCATCTTTTAAGTTTCTGTTTTTCTAAAGGAATGGATCTGATGGGATGCACGTAAGTTGATTAATTATATTTTTTTTATCATTAAAGGGCTCATAAGAGAGCTAAGGCAACACTAAGCGGGAGTGTGCAACCCCATAAATATCGTTAGTCAATATGCTAAGCATATTTGGAGGAACAGATTGAAAACAATGTAAACCCAAAGAAAAGGAAAAACTGTACGAAACCAGGAAATCAGCTGCTTCATTGGCTTCTCGATAGATATGCTCCACTTTGGTCAGCCAATCACGCCGGAGGAGTGCTTGGATTTCCTGAATGAGAGTAAAATGCTCATTGATAGGAGGATTTGGATTGGAGATTAACCTCATAACACACATGCTGTCTACTTCCACGTACACTCTGCGGAACCCATATTGCCAAGCGATAGATAGTCCATGAAATAATCCCCAGAGCTCAGCTGAAGTCACCGAGCCAACACCTAAATTTGCACTGTAGCCTACTTGCCAAACACCTCTGAAGTCACGGATTAGTCCGCCAGCTCCTGCAATCCCCGAAGATTTCCTGGCACCATCTGTATTTAATTTAACCCAAGGCCAAACAGGCATAGTCCAACGAATCCATCTTTCGATATGGGTTATAAAAGTATTTGATAATTTTTTTTGTTTCACAATAACTATGGCTTAAAAAAAATTAAACTAATATTAAACAGGGCATAAAACATAATCATCTTTTAAGTGTCTGTTTTTCTAAGGGAATGGATATGATGGAATGCATGTAAGTTGATTAATTATTTTAATGGTTCTGCAGGAACAAAATTTATTTGTCCGCGATGTCAAACGCATACCATAACGTGTTTGGATATCTCATTCCAGCTCTCATCGGCATTGTGGGAGCAAATATGCAAGGCACAAATGAGCGCTTGCTTGAAACACACACAACAAATATATGGTCTTTTCTTATAACCACAGCCATTTATCGTTATGCACATTTAGCTCATCAAGAGAATTCTTCCCAATCTTGGGCCCTTGTCGCACGAGTCTCCGGATCTGTTTCTGCAGTCTCCCTAGCCTCCACATTTGTTCCACGCTCTGATATTGGTCATATCATATTGTACACTGCATGGCTTTGCTCGTCCATTATCATTGTTGTGCATCAATATGGGGCGCTGTTTGCAGAAGCTTGTCGTCAGCTCTACAACGAAACCTTGAAGCCATTTTGCAGTCAGCTCTATAACGAAACCTTGAAGCCATTTTGTATCAATATTTGCAGTAGGTTTCAATCTAATGACACTTCCTCGGCAGGACAACAACGACCAACACTACCAGTTTAGAAGGGGGCTTCTTCAAATGTTTCACCTTATACAGTACAACAGTAGCAAGCAATCATCTCATGTACATGCAGTAATTTTGGAAAGTAACAGAGAAAATATATTAGTGTCCAGATTTCTTTGCTTGAAATAGTGCTAATTCCTAATTACTGTCGTCAAATTTCGTCTTATTCTTTTTATTCCCTCACATGCATTGTTTTATTGATATTATACAAGTAAATGCATTGTTCAATATTATGCCAAGATTTTTTTTTCTCAAATAATTTAAATTTTAAAGATTGCAATGAAATTTAATTTAAGGATTGCCCTTGAGCACTGTCAGCTGCGACTCCAGTTTCCTGCAACAATGAAAAATTCTGTACGAGGGAAAAAGTTTTTTTTTTTTTGGCAATATTAAGTCAATAATTTGAAAGGCAGATTGAACAATAGGTTGCCCTAATTTCAAAATTTAATCCATGTAATATAGAAAGAAGACTAGTTCAATGTATATGAATCCACCAAAAAGTTTTAAAAATTTAGGGTGAAACACTTGGAAACGGCAATTAGGTACTACCTCAAGAGATCTTACTGCTTCAACCGACCAAGGGGTATGTTTGTGATTGCTGTGACTAACTATAAAAAGATAGTTGGTCAGTGGTAAGAACCAGCCTACTGGCATCTTCAGGCACAAAGAACTCAAGAAAAAAGCCCACATGAGACACAAGACTCTATGCTCAGCATGCAGCGAGCTTGTCTAGATTCAGGTGCTTTAAGAATCAAATTCACATTACATGAAAAGTTCACTATTCAGAATGGCACTCTGTATGATAGCAAAGAGATAAGTGGAACAAAAAATCTGAAAATCAACATACCTTTTTCTTTGTGATTAGGTAGTCGAACCCCACTAACTCGCTTATTTCAAGCAGCCAGGTCAGCTTCAACACGGTCGTCTTGTATCCTTCAAGATGCACAACCCCTGTGAAATTTCCATCCTGGTTCCCACTAAGTTGCTCCAGAATGGCATTCCCAATCTATTTGGGTGAATCTTCATTTTGCAGAGATCAACTCAGCATTGGCAAGGTCCATCCATATTGTTTGTGTATGTTGTAGCTTTCACTCCTACACCTTCACACCTCTTATGCCCCAGTTTGATGCGAACAAAAGGTTTGTCAAGGCCATTGGTAAGAGTCAGTCAGTCGGCCAAAGTTATATCAGCATTTCTTCAATCACAGCAGTGTGAATACAGAGGGTTAGTAATCTTCTTACTAATATAGTAGTTCAAAGTTTGTCACATTCCAAATGGTTGAGACTGTTTGAAGCCGCCAGAAAAAGTAGAGATACAAAAGTTATTCTTCCACTTAAGTGATAGCAAATACTATATGAACTATGACAAATTACTTCAGCTACATTGTCTTAGCAGTTCAGGGATAAACTGCATCAGAGACTCAATTTTCAGTCCCCTATGAATAATTCTTTGAATGGCAAAAAAAAAAAAAAAGAGGATTATCTAATCCATTCTGTACAAACCACAAAAGTTTGCTAAGAGGCATGTTACAGCATTTTCAACCGGCTAAACTCAAAAATTTGAACCTTTATATCCCATATCCTCTTGAACCATATGGTATTGGGCATTACGAGCATTGTACTCACTAGATCTCAAACTAAAAGACATGAAAGTTAATCCATAAGTTAGGTATATCTTGTAATTTGACCTGATTTGATGGTGGGTCTGGGTTGCAGCGACTGGAAGGGATCTCAGACGAACTTGCTGGAATGTTGCATGTCAACTTCCTGCTACGACAACACTCCTAACAATTAACATCCCAATTTTGCTTATGAAAACACACGGAGATAACAGAATGATATCTCAAGGCTTCAAGCCATTCACAAACATTTTCCATGTAATTGGTTGCAATATCAGACGAGCTGAAGCCTGCCACCAATAATCTGCTTCACCTTGAAGCACGAATAAGGCAAAAACGCTATCCTTTGCTCATCATTCGGCCTCAACAGATCACTGGTGGAAGGTTAAAGCTCGTGTGATGAGTAGTTAAAGGGAAAATACCCTTTTTGATAAATATGCCAAGATGAAATCACCACAGTCAAAAGGCATAACTGTCCTAATACAAGTCTATATGGTCATTTCTGAAACCACGCAAAGACGTCGGTGTCGTTTCCCCACAACAATAAATAGAAATCACCATACTTCCACAATTATCCAAAGAGCGCGAACCCTGACACATCATAAAAACTATAATAAATCTATTTACAGAATTTCACCAAATCAAGAATAAACTTGACTGAACGTAGGCATCGTGTGATATTTGCATCCCCACAATTTCTTATCAGATTCAATTCATAACACAAATAGGAACACATATAAAATTTAAATAAAATTCTTTCAAAATTATTTTTTTGTTTGGTGCGCGCGCGCCAAAAATTGAAATTTTGCAGATTAAATTACTACCAGATGATGAAGTACAAAACAAAAATCATCATATTCTGACAATAACACATAATAGAAAACAAAAAAAAAATCGAGACTTACGTTGTCATTCAAGAAAACTATCGCTTAGGAATAACGCTTAAGGGTATCGTAGTCATTTTCTGGGTTTAGGCACCCATTTGAGACGAGAAGAAAACTATCGTCCTTATTCCGGAAATCATGCTGTTTGACATAAGTATAAATAAATTCTCAACTTCCTCCCGTTTCCGCGGAAAATTTATTTTCAGTGCAGTGGAATTGAATTAATCTGAAGGTAAAAAAAATGGTTGGTATGTGGAAATTATACTTGAAACGTTGTCGTTTTTGGCATAATTGCTGTGATATATTTATTTGTTTGTGTTTTTATTTCTTTTGTCTGGCTTTTAGGGTCACAATCGGAGAGAGAAGACAAGGTCTCGTTGGAACTCTCTGAAGAAGTTCTTCAGAGTATGGAAGTGGGCATTTCTTTTAGAGATTATGTAAGAGAATCTTCTAATAAGTTTCTGTTTGAGGAACATACTGGATTTGCGTTTTAAATGTATCTGTTTGTTAATTCAGTGTCGTTTTGTATTGATTCGTGTTTTAACGGAATGGGAGAATTAGTTCCTTGGATTTTCATAAATCATCGAGTTATTTGGTGACGGCTAGTGGTGATGAATCTATACGACCGTACGATGTCTCTGCTGCCACGTAAGTTGATCCTCTGTTTCTTAGGATTTTATGTTGTCTCTTTGGAAGTGCTTTTAACTAAGAAACGGCTCTTGAATAAGTATAAGAAGCTGGTTTCATCTCCCAACTGTAACATATTGTACATATATACCCCTCTATACACTGGAATCTCTGTTAATGAGCTTCTGTTTACTCTTGTTTTTATTTATCCACTCATGATGCCAAGCCAGTTTCTCGCAATTCCACATTGGAGGCATCTTTCAGCCCGGTAGAGTTTCTCCTTTCAGTTCGTAGGGCACAGTGACTTGGATATTTTGTTAATGTTTGCTTTTGGCTGTTTTGATATTTTATATTAAAGTTCTTGCACTTGTGCTGTACATAATTCTCAAATTTGTTACCACCTTGTTGGCATATTGAAATACACGACTTGAAATGTTGGGCATCAAGCTTGTTTCCGCAGAATTCTTTGAAATAAATTCATTTTCTCTTCTTCATTGACTTGGTTTGAAACCCACTCCCATCCATGCAAATCCAAATGCGTACGTATTTTCATCTGGTTGTGCTTATTAATAAAAATAAATCAATGAAATGCTAAAATAGCAAGTGCACCCACACATGTGGAAGCAGCCTAGTGTGGCCAAGCACCTCTCATTTGTTTTATGTGATACAATTGGTTTGTTGCACTCTTTGTGCTAATTTTACTTTCTCGATTTTGGAAGGTTCTGATGATGGTAGTGGATATGTTTGGAGTGTACGGAGCGGGAAAGGGGTATGATAAGCAAAATTCCTTGATTCTCATGCCTTTTGAATGCTTAGAATTCAAAGGGATGTTATTTCCCTTACATTGACCCCAGTCATAGCATTCATTGTCTTCTAGCAAACCAACAATGCTTTTGAATCTACATTTGAGCATTTACCTTAAGCACCAGTTTGCATAATGAGTTCTGTATCCAAATACTATATTCTTTTGACGTTGGTATTGTTATTATATAAACATTGTTTGGTTTTGTTTATTTTTCTTGTCAAGGTTGCAAGTTGATGAGTTTTCATAGAGAGCCTCCTGTCATAAAATTGCCCCCCGGAAGTCTCATGTTTGTTACGGGGTCATCTGAGCTATCATTTTGGAATCCTAATGTGTCTAAACTAGGAGCTTACGTTGGGAGGAAGTAAAGTTTCTAACACTCAGCACCCTTAAGTATCTGAATATTGATGTCTATCTATTGCCGGGAGGGGAACTTGTTTGTATAAGAAGTTGCACCGATTATGTAAGGAGATGTTCAATTTCCTATAGTAGTATGTAAATGCATCTGACTTACCTGCTAGTAACCTTTCCTAACAAGTTCTGAAGAAACAACAGTAGATCTGGTATCAGTACTTTATTCAGAAGAGCATTTCTTCTTACATGCACAGCTAAGAGTACATGAATTGAGCTACTGAAGCCCTTCCTGGCCAACCTGGCTAAGGCTCCTTGCAGTTTGTCCTCTTCATGGTTCTTTGGCAGGCAACAGCGTAAGCAATTGCCTGGACTATGAGGCGTTTTGTAGCGGGGTGGGCACTGCCTAGGCAGTTTTTGAAAAAACTAGGAGCTTTATTTGTCATTGACATTTGTAGCACGATTAGTTATTACCTGGATTAAGTTGTATATATTACATCGTATACCTAATCTGACAAATAACAGGTTGCAATCCAAGTTTTGTTGATCATGAAGGGTTTGAGCATGATAGTCCATTTAGGTCATTAGGTCTCCCTCGAATTGCCACGTACACACTTCAATCCTCTCAACGAGCGTCCCCGCAACGTCACACTCCACAATAATCTGAAATAATTTAAAACAATTATATACTTCTGGCTGCTCTTATCTCCCTTCTCACCAACCGAGTCACTGGTTGGTTACATTTTACTAACACCGCCGAATGAGAGATCATGATCCCTATTACGTGTCCACCCTAACTGACCACAACATTGTCATTTTTGATCTAGCGTTAGTAACGCGTTGTTAAATTGTCATAGCTTCGAAACCGCTTTATTTTTGGACTCAAGGCACAAAAAGGATAATAAACAATTTTAAAAGAAATTAAAGAAAGAAGTAAAAAGTAATAAAAACTGGTATTACAAGTATTCTACTATTCTTCTTCTTCTTCTTTTCATGAGTCGACTTTTTTCCCAAAAAAATAATAAATAAATAAATAAAATAAAGTAAAAAGGAAAGAATAGTTAATGCACTTCTCTACGTAAACGGTGTACAATCAATCTGGAGTCCACAGCGCCTTCAAGGGACCAATTTAACGAGTTTCAAATAACAAGTTTATTTTTTTTTTTTTTTTGGGATGAAATAACAATTTTAATTAAATAATATGAATATAACTTATGTACATTTTTGCTTCTTGACCCTCTGTGTTGAATGAGAACGAAACTGATACAGATAAGGACAGTATGGCGTATCTCTTATTTATTACTTTGAATTCCCCTCTCTTTATTCTCTCTCAATAGCCCCATCTACAGCCCTATTCCTTTTTATAATCTTTTATCATGCTACATATATCGTATTCGTAGCGTACTAATAAAATTTAACAGTGGGATTACTTAGAAATTTGATAAGCACCCCCTCCCCCCCTCCGGCGGAAACACCACACAAAAAATTATAGGTTAAGTGGATGTAAATTCTAATGATTAACATACCTTTTTCTTTGAGATATTAGTCAATTAGATAATCCAACGCCACCAAAGTGATTAACTAACTTGGTTGTTTCAGGTAGCGAGGTGAGCTTCAAAATAGTGGTCCTGTATCCTTCAACATTTAAAAACCCTATTGATTATATAACATGTCCATCTTGTTTCCTAATAATTTGCTCCCCTATGGCATTAAGGTGAATCTTGTTCATTCACAAAGAGATTAATTAACTCGGCATGATCTGCAAGGTCTATCCCAATTGTGTTTGTGTATATATATTTTAGCTTTCTCTCCTACACCCAGGCTTTATGCCTCTCGTGCCTCAGTTTGATGTGAAGAAATGGTCCATCAAGGCCATTGGTAATAGTCAGCAATAGCAATATTGCCTTTCTTCAACCACAGCAATGTTTATTGGGTACGCAGGATCAATTATCTTCTTAGTAATTAACATAATAATATATTATGTTAATAAATGTGTTGTTTTCGATAGATTTTGGGGTAGGAAAAGCCAAATTAATCTAGAATAATGAATTTGTATTTTTTGGGGAGATGGGGTACCTCACTAGTTTGTTGTGTGCGATGTGGTGTATCTAAAATCCGGGGGAGGTGAGAAGGGGAGAGAGAGTGGTAACAATGGTGAAAGGTCAAAACCAAGAGAGATATCCTTCAAAATGAGCTTCACGCTTGCAAAACAATGAAATAGAGGTTAGAGGTGAAGCCAGGGTATCCGGCGTTCACACTCCGACGCTCAGGTTAGCAAACTCAAGCTTTTTTGGTCAAGAGAGCTGGCTAGCCCTCTGTAAATTAGGGTTTAAGGTTGAAGAAAACCTATTTTTTGGAGTGTGAATGTTAATGGTGAATGAGAACATGATGGAGAATGAAACCTAAGCACCTTTATATACGGAGTACCTCAGCTGCCACGTGGCGTACCCTTTTTGGCTAACGTCCTTTACCTTTTTATGATTTTTGGGCCGTTATGTGCATGTTCACGGCGTATCTCATCCTTTAGAGACGTGGCGCACGCTGGAGAGTGGTCCAAGGTACCTCTGCAGTAGCTGTCGGGTAGGCGGCTGATGACCACTGTCCTTGAGACAATGTCCTTCACTTTTGGTAGAGGTAGCAGACGGCTGTCCCCCCCTTTTGGTACGACGTTTTTGATTCCTAAGTCTCACAAAATCAAATATTATCCTTCAACATATGGAGATATTTCCTATGGCGGACTTTTTCAAAGAATTCTCCTGAGTCGGACCTGTTGGGTGTACCCCGATCCATGTGAGGTACCTCGAGTTAATCTGGAGTGAAGTAGGGTATCTCTAATTATGCTGGGTACCTTTAATTATGCAGAGTACCTCAAATCATGTCGGGTACCTCGAATCATGCAGAGTATCTCGAGTTATCCCGGGTATCTTGAATTGTGCTAGAGTTATTCTGGGTACCTCGAATTATACGGGGTACTTCAATCTATGCGGGGTACCTCGAGTTACTCTGGAGTTAAGTGGGGTATCTTTAATTACGCCAGGTACCTCTAATTGTGCGGGATACCTCTAATCAAGCCGGGTACCTCTAATTACGCCAGGTACATCTAATTATGCGGGGGTGCCTCTAATCAAGTCGGGTACTTCTAATTACGCCGGGTACCTCTAATTGCGCGGGGTACCTCTAATTACGCCGGGTACCTCTAAGCATGCGGGGTACCTCTAATCAGGCCGGGTACCTCTAATCATGCGGGGTACCTCTAATCTGGCTGGGTACCTCGAGTTATTCCGAGTACCTTGAATTATGTTAGAGTTATTCTGGGTACCTTCAATTATACTGGAGTTACTTCGGGTACCTCGAATTATACGGGGTACCCCAGTCTATGCGGGGTACCTCGAGTTACTCTGGAGTTATGCGGGGTACCTCTGACCGTGCCGAGTACCTCAAATCATACTGGGTACCTCAAATCATGGCAGGTACCTCTAATCGTGCGGGGTACCTCTAATCATGTCGGGTACGTCATATTGCACTGAAGTTATTTCATTCGTCGACACGTGGCGCTCTGTTATCTTTCTTATTTTTCCCCCAAACATGTGTAAATAAATTTTATTCAATATTTATAGTTTTATAGCAATTTAATAATAAAATTTACCAAACATATACAACTGTTTTTATAACTCACAACTCCTTTAAAAATAAGTTTTTGTAAACATTTAATTAATTTTTTTTACAATTGATTATTTCTATAGCACAGCTAACATCAATTATTTTAAAAGCTACAGCATTACCAAATTGGCCCCTTACTCTTTTTATTAAAATTATTATTTAAAAGTTCTAATTGCAATACGTTATCAACTTTTATTTCACATCTACAATTTTTTTTCACAACAGGTATAACTTAAAAGTCGCATCATCTTAATACCAAATAGGGCCATAGTAATTTGGGACCTTTCCCCCCCCCCCCCCCCCCCCTTTTTCCTCTTCTTCAGTAACTTAAAAAAAAAAACTAGAAACAAAACAGAAAAATTGAGTATCAAAATTAAGCATTAGTCAAGTATGAAGTTGGGTGAGTCGAGTATAAAAGTAAGTACTTTTGTATATGATTTTAAATAAAGGGTATTTTAATATTTTTCTTTGTGATTTTGGAAATATTTCTATAATACCAGTAAACTATGTAATAAGCATATATTTGTTATTTTGTTGTGAATGGGACATATCTGGAGCCATTTGCTCCTGTGATCGATCTTTATAACAGATCCAATTACCCTCGTTATAATCACTGGATCGAAAGCTAACATAGCTCAATTCTGATATGTAATATGTGATGGGAGAGTCACAAATTATTGTATAAATTTATTTTATCTAAATTAATTAGTATAAATTGATGGAAATATAAAATAATAAAAATATAAACTACGTAGACCAAGGTGTATTTAATATAACTAATAACATTTTACTCAACTAATTTATATAAGAATTTGTAATTTTATTATTACTCATGGTAATTAAACAGTGGCTGATTGGTCAGCTAGTGGTATAAGTGGCAACGACCAAACTGTTGAGTCTCTACGTGGGTTTTCAAAATGAGTCAAGAGTCAAAAATTAGCTATCAAGTTATGACAATATTTGTAAACATGTCTTTGAGATGATACATTGTCATCATCAGCATCATATCCTAATTGACAAAGAAGGATTGCGAGGGAAACCAAGCATGTGCCTTCATTTTCACTTGAATGCGATCACCTAGAAGCCCTTCCGCGTATATTTCTTCTCAAATTGCCTTCTTCTAATTTCTTGGGCCACCACGGAACCACAATGTCAATGCGAGGATGAGCGAGTGCTGTTCAGCTCGCAGCATTTGGAGCTGGAGCTCAGCTTCCCTTATTTGTTGGTCGTTTGGTAGGCGTCGCCAAAGGGCAAAGAGGATCCTCTGGCGTTCGTGGAGCTGGTCCTCAATGCGATTGATTTGTTCTCCAAGTTGAGCAAGTCTTTGTACCATAGCCATATAATTATTTACTTTGGACCGATGCAATTCTCTTCTAAAAATTTCAGGGAGCACTTTTCGTCTGCACCTAAATGATTCATCATAATTTTATTGTATACACACTTGCTTCAACAGCTATAATTGCTTACTCTTTTTGTTAAATATGGTTGTTGCCATTAATTTTGACATCTTTGACGTTAACAGACAACTTTGCCCTTATTTATATTTTTTAATGCAAAATTACCAGAAAAACCACAACACGAGTTTCCAATTCTAATTCACCTGTGTGGATATTAAAATTTCTTAAAGGTTAGAAAAAAAGTAAAAATATTTTGTTCAAAATATCCCCTCTGCCATCATCCATAAACGTCCATTCTTCATAACAATCTAGTAAACTTGGAAAAAGCAAGATCCCAGTCAATCAACCAGCCAAAATTTTTCATAAAGTTTAGCTTTTCTTAAAAAATTTTAAATCTTGAGTTAAAAATTTTAATTCTTGAGACCCTAAATTAACTGATATTGAAAGTCACATGTTTCTATAACAAAAATCTTAAAAAATAACACTACAATGAAAATCTTCAAGTAAATAAAAATCTATTTTCATAATATTTATGAATAAATTGTAAATAATATAGAGTGGTTTAATTGAATATAGAGTGGTTTACAATTTTATAGTGTATTCACTAAATAAGAATCGAAATTATTTGAAAACATAATGAGTTAGAATCAGAATATGTAGAATCGAAATAAGGATTGGAATCAAAATAATTTATTTACTTGAACTGCAGGAATCGTAATTAGAATGAGTCATTTACGTGTTTACTTTATCTTAGAATCAAAATCAGAATGAGTTAAATTGTAACAAATTACTATAAAATCCTTAATTAATTTTTATCATAATTATTATTTTGTATTTTAATTATTGTGATTATTATTATTATTAATAAAAAATTAATTATTAACAATAATTATTGTTAATTATTATTATTATTATTAAAAAGTTAACTAAAAAATTATTATTAATTATTGTTAATAGATTAATTAATTATAATAATTTTTATTCTTGTTATTAATAATAATAATAATCCATTTAAAATTTATAATTATATTTATAATTAAGTGGAAATTAAAGTGGTAGGGTCCCAATCAAAATGTGGCACGAACAGATTTATCCAACAGCAAGATTTTTCGATTGCCATCCCCGCTAATTTGGTGTAATGACTAAGAGTTAATTGAAAAATATTTAGTTTAATTTTACATTTAATTTTTTTCATTTTTGTATTAAGAATTAATTGAAAAATTATTATATTCCCTTAATTTTACCAGAATCCCGTTGACTTAGCCCCTGGTCTCTTGATTAAAGCTTTTTGAAGTTCAAAGATTCAGATAACTCACTCGATTATAGGGCGTCTGCATCTTACGCTCGCGTTTGTTGTGTTGCCTGTAGCTGCAGTGACTGTGGCTGTCGTTGTCGATTGTACTTGAATTTTGCAGGAGAGCTTAATATCCTGTTTAGTAATTAAGTGTTGCATCAGTTATTGTTAAAAAAATTATATTATAAAATAAAAATTAATAATAAGTAATAAATATGATTTTTAAAAAATTAATTTTAATAAAATCAATAAAAATATAATATATTGTTATTAAATAAATATAAAATTAAATTAATTTAACTCTTAAATTACAATAATTAATATTTATTAAATATTATAATATTATAATATTATAATTTTTAAAATTAAAATAAACTAACTTCAATCCCAAAGGACCTGAAATGATTGTGGAGATCGAGATTTTCAATTTCCAATCTTTTTGGAACTAGTTAGCGACTGTCCAAACACGCTGTGGCATGCGTTTGACATGGAGAAGGGGGGACAAATCAATTTTGTTTACTGCAAAACCCTAAAAATAATTAGTCAACTTACGTATACCCCTTTTGGACCCATTTTGTCAGGAAAAAGAAATAGTGGACCATTTGCACTCTAAATTTAACTTTAGATATTGGCATTTTAATAAATTTTTATATTATTAAATTAACTTTAATATAAGGGTCTAGTTACCGTACACCTGTTGTATGGTATCTTTCATTTTGTTCTTATATGACTTTACCTTTAGATGTAACATAAAACCTGCTTCAATCGCATAGATGTATTCTCTTTAGTTATTAACATTGACATCCCTATTGTTTTAAAAAAAAACAAAATAGTCAAAGGTTTGACACATAATTTAAGATTATTTTTAAATTTTTTATTTTGATCAATTGATCTACTTTATTATTAAAATTAATGACAGTATAAGAGCAATAACTTGAAAAAACTTTTTAATACATAAAATATTTTTTATTTTTTGAAAATAATAGAATATCAATTTAATCTATAGTAAATAATTTGAATATATAATAAAAAAATATTAATTTATCAATAATAATATGACCAAATGACAATGTTAAAAAATTTCATAATAATCAACTATGGTTTAATATTCAAATATAAATAATAAAAATATACTCTTAAGTGTAAATAGTAGAAATATTTCAAAACTTTTATTTTTTTTTTTCAACAAATAAGAGGGATTGTAAAGTAATTTATCAAAAACCGGGGGTACCTTGTACCCGGGGCACCATAACTTTGTCCTTAATATAATTTACTATTAAGAACGATTATAGTTTAATAAATTTTTATCATATAAACTTTTATCTACTGTAAACCACATTAACAATGAAATATTGAATCAATGTTAACTTTATCTAGATTTATAGACTAGATCTTTTTCAATTTTTTTTTTTTTTTGGTTAATAGAACTGTTAGGAAACATCAAGTTATAACTGAAGCAAAAAGAATTACAAGCGGAGGTGCAGAACGAACAATAAATTGTACCACTCCAACATAAGAGAATTATTTTTTCCTTATGAATTCGTGCAAATTACCACTTTTTTTTCGCTTTCCTTGATATATTATATTTGAATTTTTTTTTCAATAGTGCTCATTTGTTTGCCGAGTTCTTTTTTTTTTTTTTATAGCCATTTCTTACCGTTTCAAACAATTTGGTTCTAAATATAAAATTTAGAGCATCTATAAATGCAGCCCTCTCACATAAATAGTATCCAGTCATAAATCCAACACCAAATTTATGTGAGAGCTCTACATTATAGATGATGTAAGATAGTCCTCCCCAAACCTAAATATAAGATTTGCATCGAACTCTTTTCGAATTTCTTTCAAGCTCAAATCCGTCGCTTGGCTTTTCTTATATTTTAAGGTACAATTGGGTTTGATTCAGTAATTCTCAATATTCCAAATATAACCCTTTTGACATAGGAATTGTTCTCATTTGGGAAAAGAATGTAAGGAATTTTATGCCCATTTTTTTATTAGAAAAGAGATGATAATAATTTTCTATCCAATTTCCTTTTTAGAGAAGGGACGGAAATGAGCTTAAATCCCCATGGCCTCCCCCAATTCGACATTTTACCAATTTATTTTTTATTTTTAATTTTATTTTTTAAAAATAGTAATGAATAAAATAAATTATAAAATTTAAATTAGAAAATATCAAAATAATTATACATATGTTGTGAAATTTTTAGACCCAACTAAATAGAAATTATATTTCAACATTCATACGTTTTCAAAATTATTAAACTAAAATAATCCAGAATCAAATTTTCCTTTTCAACTTCTATTAAAATTTCACTACAATTTAAAATAAAATAAATGAAAAATTAAAAATACAGCCCAAAACCGATTGCTGCAATGCTGAGCCGCAAAGCTAAATTGCTATCATTACCGCAAAATTCAACACCCGACGACCAACATTTCAATTTCAAATCCAAACTTAAATCCACCAACAGATACTATGCAAAACAAATCTACTTGAAATGCAACATCAAATAAAAGGAACAGCAAGTCTAAATCAAAATCGAAATGAAAACCTTTATGAGAGACAAGTAAAAACAGCGATCGAAGACAGTGTCTTCACGATCGTCGTACACAGAGCATACGGAGCTTACGACGATCGGAGACTGTGTCTTAACGATCGGGGCCTGTGTAGAACAGAACGATCAAAGGCAAACACCGATCGAAGACAGTGTCTTCACGATCGTCGTACACAGAGCATACGGAGCTTACGACGATCGGAGACTGTCTTAACGATCGGGGCCTGTGTAGAACAGAACGATCAAAGGCAAACACCGATCGAAGACAGTGTCTTCACGATCGTCGTACATAGAGCATACGTCACAGAGAGCTTACGACGATCGGAGACTGTGTCTTAACAATCGGGGGCTGTGTTGAAGAGACAGGCCCAATCCACAACGATCCAAGAGCAATCATTACCTGCAAACTCAACACAACACCTAATATACTTCAAACCCCACCACAAATCCACCAACAGTCACTATTCGAAACAAATCTACCTCAAATGCGATATCAAATAAAAGGAATAACGAGGTTTCATTTCAAAATTGAAACGAAACCTTTAAAAGAGAGAAAGCCGCAAGTACGACGAGACGAGCGCGGTCCTAAAGGATGGAAGCCGCAAGTACGACGAGACAAGCGCGGTCCACAACGATCGAAGGCTGTGTTGTATGTGTCTCGTATAGGTTGAACAGAGCAATCATTACCTGCAAAACTGAACAAAACACTCAATTAACAACCAAATTTCAATTTGAAACCCGACCTTAAATCCACCATCGGGCACTATTCGACACAAATCTACTTGAAATCCGACAACAAAAAAAAGGAAAAACAAGTCTAAATCAACATCGAAATGAAACCTTTATAAGAGAGAAAGCCGCAAGTACGAAGAGAGAAGCGCGATCCTAAAAGATCTGAAGTCGTGTTGTATATATGTCTTGTATAGATTGACAGAGCAATCAAAGGCCGTGTCGACCAGAGCGATCGAAGAGTAGAAGAGAGAAGAGAGGAAAAAAAGAAGAGGACGAGAACTGCAGCAGCAAATGAGCAAAGGGCAGTATTCATTGATAGGGGAGCAAAGGGCAGTATTTATAGATAGGGGAGCAAAAAGGACTCACTTGATTAATTGTATTTTGAGGAGCTTTTGTACTTTGTCGCGCGACTAACGATATTTAATTATTCTAATATAACATCATATGTGTGAATGGGAAACTGGGAGGTGCCTTTCTGGAAAGGGAAGCAAGTTGGCAAAATTCAATGATAGTAAGCTTACTATCATTAATTTGTATATGAAGAATTGTCTATGTTGACAAAATTCATCGATAATTTAGATACCCCTTTGTCTATTTTGATTTAGGAGCTGGCTAAGTTACAGATTCTGTAACATACAGATCCAACTTAGCCAGCTCCTGATTGGCTAGCTAGCTTACCAAACAAAAATAATTGCATGCTTTTTCTCCATATGCAGGACAGGTGTGGTGCATGCATTGGGTGCGTATGTTACAGAATCTGTAACATAGCAACCTCCTTTGATTTACGGTAGCTTGCTATCATTGAATTTTGTCAGGATTTTACACGTCAACTGGAGAGGCGACTCGAAAATGAGACCCGTTCAATTTCAATTTCACATGACAGCACCATTGTGTCATCTCCTGTGACTCCACCATAATCCGAATTGCTAAGAGTAGCCGCTAGTAAACTGCCTTCAAAGTTCATCTTGATGTGGCTTGAAGAGGAAATTGCTGCAAGGTTGAGATATATATATTTGAATTTCTTATTAAAAAAAAAAAATTCTCTCTGTATGTTAGAACTCAAGTTAGAATGGAAGAAGATTCTTATCTCAGCAACAAGAATTAATAAATCTGATAATTCTTCTGTTATTTCAGAGTTCTCCAATTCGGGTTTGGAGTAAACCACAATGACAAATCTTATTTTTTCCTGCACAACTACTTGTTTTACAACTTATTAAATAATGAAGCAAAGCAACGGCTAACTCCTATTTTAACTCAACTACTGAAGCTACTAACAAGATATAGAGATTTTCCAGCACAAGACTTGGTCCTTTATGCGTCCTTTATGCATCCAACACTTGACCAAGCCTTTTAGGCCCCACGTCATTAGTATTGCTCACATCCAGAAGTGCCAGATACTTTGGATTAGGCTTCCTAGCCCTGGTGGTTTTGCGAGGTTCAACATATCCTCCCCCTGGGACATTGACCTTGCCCTCAAGGTCAAAATCTGGAAACTGCTGCTTAACTTGATCCACCGACTCCCATGTTGCTTCCTCCTCAGGCAAATGACTCCAGTGCACCAAAACTTCCATATGCAACTTACCCGTGCGTTTCACCCACCTGAAATCCTTTACTGTTGCAGGTTGAAGTTCCAAAATTCCATCGTCAGATACAAGAGGTGTTGTATATAGTGGCACCTCGCCGTCTCCTATTCGCTTTTTAAGACAAGATACATGGAAAACGGGATGTATCTTAGTTCCTTCAGGCAATTGCAATTTATAAGCTGAAACTCCAATTTTTTTCTATAATTGGGAAAGGACCATAATATTTGCTGGCAAGTTTCTGGTTTGCTCTTTTGAATACCGATTGTTGCCTAAAAGGCTGAAGCTTTAAATAGACTAAATCACCAATATCAAATTACACATCCCGACGGTGACGATCAGCTTGTTGTTTCATTCGATTTTTGGCCATCTCCAAGTTCTGTTTGAGAAGCTTCAGAAGTTCATCTCTACTCATCAATTCCTTATCTACTTCATGCACATTAGAGCTCCCGGGTATATACCTGGAAACACTTGGTGGAGGTCTCCCATATAAGGCCTGAAATGGGGTGAGACCGATAGCACTGTGATAAGTCGTATTGTACCAAAATTCTGCCCAAGGAAGATGAGAACTCCATTGCTTAGGGTGCTGACTAACCATGCACCGAAGGTATTGCTGCAAACTCCGATTCACCACCTCAGTTTGCCCATCCGTCTTTGGATGATAGGCGGATGACATCTTAAGCTGTGTCCCCTGCAATTTGAAAAACTCCTTCCAAAAGTTGCTGGTGAACACAACATCGCGATCGCTAACTATAGTACATGGGACCCCATGAAGTCGAGCGACACGATCTACAAAAACTTCTGCTATCTTCTTTGCTGTAAAAGGATGGCTGACCCCGATAAAATGGGCATACTTTGTCAATCGATCCACTACCACCAGTATCGCGTTCTTCGCATTGGAGTTTGGTAACCCCTCAATAAAGTCTAAGGAGATGTCTTCCCATACTTGAGATGGTATCGGAAGAGGCTGCAGAAGGCCAGCAGGTGATCGTGATTCCGACTTGTTGCGTTGGCAGGTATCGCAAGCAGCTACATATTTTTTAACATCGTTTTTCATACCATCCCAGTAGAAGTTTTGGGCAAGTCGTTTCCATGTTCTGAGAACACCCGAATGCCCTCCGATTTTAGCGTCATGAAACTCATGTAGTAGACGAGTTTTGAGGGAAGACTCAGGTGGAATCACGATGCTCCCTTTATAGTACAATAACCCATCTTTCCAAACATACTCATAACTCTTTTTTGAATCAGCTTCCCTTTGAGATAAAATTTGTTGTACCCACGGACTTTCTCTACTTTCTTTTTTTAACTCCTCCCAAATAACAAATTCTGGCCGTGATATTGCATGTATAATTGACCCTCCTCCTTCCCTTGACAGAGAATCTGCAGCACTATTTTCTTTGCCAGGCCTATACTTAATGTCATATTCATATCCCAACAATTTGGTAACCCATTTTTGCTGTTCCGGGGTAGTTACTCGTTGCTCCAAAAAATACTTTAGGCTCCGTTGATCAGTGAGGATTTGAAATTTTCTCCCCATAAGATATGGTCTCCAACATCGAATAGCCTCTATAATAGCTAGCATCTCTTTAGAATAAATTGGCCATGCTCTTTTTTGGGGTCCCAAAGCTCGGCTGAGAAAAGCTATAGGACGTCCATGTTGAGAAAGAACAGCTCCTATTCCTGCATCAGAGGCGTCAGTCTCAATAACAAATATTTCATTAAAGTTTGGGATAGCCAATACCGGCGTAGTAGTCATGGCAGTCTTGAGTGCCTCGAATGCCTCTTCGGCATTTTCTCCCCAATTAAATTGTCCCTTTTTTAGTAGTTGTGTGAGAGGGGCTGCAATGGTGCCATAATTTTTTACAAATTTTCTTTAGTACCCAGTAAGTCCTAAAAATCCCCGTAACTCCGTCACATTCCTCGGTCTCGGCCAATTTCTCATAGCTGCAATTTTTTTATCATCGACTTGGACTCCTTTTTTAGAAATAAAATGTCCCAAATATTCAATCTTGGTTTGCCCGAATGAGCACTTGGACCTCTTAAAAAAAAACTGCTGGTTTTGCAATATTTGGAGCACAACCCGCACATGTTCCAAATGCATCTCCCATGAACAGCTGTATATTAGGATATCGTCAAAAAAGACGAGGACAAACTTACGTAATATTGGCTTGAATATTGAGTTCATGGTTGCTTGGAAGGTTGATGGGGCGTTACACAAGCCGAAAGGCATGACCAAATATTCGTAATGGCCGTTATGTGTTCGAAACGCCGTCTTGTGAATATCTTCGGGATGAACACGAATTTGGTGGTACCCAGCTCTAAAGTCCAGTTTTGTAAAATATTTTGCCCCATGTAACTTGTCAATCATATCATCCACTGTTGGGATAGGGAATCGATCTTTGATTGTAACTTCATTCAATGCCCGATAGTCTGTACAAAATCGCCAAGATCCATACTTTTTTTTTACTAGAAGAACCGGCGAAGAGAAGGAGCTGTGGCTAGGTCGTATGGTTCCATTTCTGAGCATTTCGTCCACCTGTTTCTCAATTTCATTTTTCTGAAAATGGGCATACCTGTAGGGACGCACGTTTACTGCTGAAATTCCCTCCTTAAGAGGTATTTTATGGTCTATATCTCGGACCGGTGGCAGTGAGTGTGGCTCATCAAAAAGTGGGGCAAACTCGAATATTACTCCCTTAAAGTCATGAGGAATTTCTTCATGTTTTTTGTTATTGTCTGTCCCCTCTCCAACCACTACAGCAAATAAAACTCCTCCTCCACTCAACTTCTTTTCAAGGGAGCGTAGGGAAACTGCTGTGGTATCAGGATCCTTCAGCCCGCATATCACCTTCGATTCCCCTTGCCAATTGAATTGCATGGTCAATTCATTCCAATCGCATAAAATAGGGCCCAACTCCCTCAACCATTGAACCCCCAACACAACATCCAATCCCTGCAAAGGAAGAGAAAATAATGTTACTGTTATAGGGACTCCTTGAATATTCATGCATACCCCCTCATGTTTGTCTTGGCACGTTATTTGTCCTCCATCAGCGACCTTCACATTAAACTTTTCAGTGGAGATGACGGGTAAACGAAGATGGTGAGCCACTCGGTCGTTGATGAAGTTGTGACTTGACCCACTATCTACCAATACCGTTACTGGATGTTTGTCAATGTAAGCCCGAAGTTGTAGAGTGCGAGGTCCTTTCCATCCCGAAAAGGCATGCATGGTAATGTTAAAATAGTGGCCCTCATTTCCCTCATTTCCTTCATGTTCCATGGTCGTGGCACTTGCTTCTGATTCGTCTTCCCCACTGACTCCTTCTTCGATCACAAAAAGCTGAGGCCTGTTGCATTTGTGGCCTGGTGTGAATCGCTCATTGCAGTTAAAACATAGGCCCTTCTCTCTTCTATGCTGCATCTCTTCCCAAGTTAATCGTTTTACCGGGGCACCTCCAGTTGGTTTCGAAGCCAAGGTGTGCAAGGGCGGAGTGGTGTTGAGTGTTACAACCCGTTGCAGCCCCGTTTTTCCGAATTCCAGCTTCCCTTGCCTTCGTCTCCTGGTGAGCTGATCGTCCTTCATTCTCGCTATTCCAATGGCATCCCGTAAAGACTGAGGCCTAGCCATTCGCACTTCATCGGCGATTTCCTCCTTTAAGCCTCCCAGAAATGTTCCAATCAAAGCCGACTGGGGCCATCCAATGACCCGAGTTGCCAGTTTCTCGAATTCCCGTTGGTAATCTCGCAAAGTTCCCGTTTGTTTGACCCGAGATAATGCTTCATCAAAGCACTCGTACCCCGTTGGACCAAATCGTGCCATGATTTCCCTTTTGAACATTCGCCAGGTAATTATTATCCCTTCATCCTGGTACACTCGCTTAAGCCACTGCCACCATTGGTTAGCCTCTCCTTCCAAGTGAAAGGAAGCTAAGCTGGCCCGTCTTTCCTCTGTGGTATCTTGAAACTCAAAGTACTGCTCCACACGGCTTAACCATTCTGTCGGATCGTCCCCAGAAAACCTTGGAAAATCCATTTTGAAGAAGCGATTGTGTGGGTGGGTTCCCTCTTCTTGGGTGGCCATTCCTTGTAGCGAGGAAGAAGCCAACTCCCCTTGATTCAGTTGTGGTTTTTCTTGTGTCAACCGTAATCCAGAAAGGGCATCCAACACCTCCTTCAGCCTTCCCTCCATTCCGTTTATCAGGACTCGCGTTTCTCATGTTTCAGTCACTGATCGCTGCATGACTTGACGCATTTCTTGAAGCTCCATTTCCATTCGGTCGAGTCGTTCTTTGTTGGTGCCCATGACAGAACCTGCTCTGATACCAAATATGTTAGAACTCAAGTTAGAATAGAATGGAAGAAGATTCTTATCTCAGCAACAAGAATTAATAAATCTGATAATTCTTCTGTTATTTCAGAGTTCTCCAATTCGGGTTTGGAGTAAACCACAATGACAAATCTTATTTTTTCCTGCACAACTACTTGTTTTACAACTTATTAAATAATGAAGCAAAGCAACGGCTAACTCCTATTTTAACTCAACTACTGAAGCTACTAACAAGATATAGAGATTTTCCAGCACAAGACTTGGTCCTTTATGCGTCCTTTATGCATCCAACACTTGACCAAGCCTTTTAGGCCCCACGTCATTAGTATTGCTCACATCCAGAAGTGCCAGATACTTTGGATTAGGCTTCCTAGCCCTGGTGGTTTTGCGAGGTTCAACACCGTATGTAACCGTCCATTCAAGACCATTTAGCTTCATAATACTTCTTTTTTTTTTTTTTGGTGTGTGGGTGTGTGTGTTTTTATAGACTACATAAATCTTATCTTCCAGTCCCAGAAAACAAATGGAGGAAAATCTCTTTTCACCATCTTTGACCACTAGGTAACTTAACATAATTTTAATTTGATTATTTTATCTTTATAACACAAATGACCAAATTATCAATATTCTTTTTTTAATATCAATGAAACAAGTCTACTCCTGCCTCGTTTTTGAAAAACCACAGAAAACGACAAATTCTTCAAATTTGTCCAAAACAAGTCTACTCCTGCCTCGTTTTTGAAAGTTTGATAATAAGAAAGTTTTCTGTGGTTTATCTTCAAATTTGCCTAATTCTTCAAATTTGTCGTTTTCTGTGGTTTTTCTTATTATCAAACTTTCAAAAATGAAGAATTAATCATCTTTTGACAGAAAACGATACTGCCCCGTGTGTAGAAATGAAAGTTTGAATCTCTCCCAAAAAGGTGTGAGTTCATTTATTTGTTTATTTATTTTCAAAATTTGGACCAACTACAATTGTGATTACTCTCTATTGTAATATCTTTAAAAAAAAAAAGAAAAAAGGTCGAAAAACATACTTTTACAGCTTATAACAAAAGTGCGAGTTACGCTCTTGAGTGGGAATTAAATTTTCTCTTGATATGAATTTTATTGAGTTTTTTAAAAAAAATTTATCACGTATTTTTTTTAATATTTTTTAAGTGACAATATATGAATAAGATTTAAATTTTTTTATTTTTTTTATTAATTAGCTTGATAGTCCTCTCTTACAACAAAGGACTCTGCTAACTTTCTGCGAAACCCACTTACCAGCTAGTCGCGGACTCACGGCCTCAGTTTCAACAGAGGGATAATATGTATAGAGTACCTGATCAAGATTTTTTTCCCTGGAGATCACATTTAAAAAGAATTAATTTTTAATTATTGGTTATTAATCATAGGTAGTACATTCGTATATATGGTGTATAAGTGGAGAAAATAACGAAAGTGCGTACTGAGATAAGCCCATAATGGGTTGGTGAGTGCTTCATTATTTGTCTTCCAAAGTGTTAGTTAATTACGTGTCGTTTTCATCCTCAAAACAAATTTAATCAAATATGTAACAAAGGTTTGGGAGTAGGAGGTAAAAATGATATAGGACAGATGAAGCAACTATATACTGCATGTGTTCTATTATTTTGCATCATCGTCGAATGATGATTCTTGTTCCAAAACATATTAATTATCCAAAAAAATTTACAGTAATGGAGCTGGTACCCACATCAATCAAGCATGAATCGTCATATCCTAAAAATGTGTAAACATACATTTATCGGCTACGAAAGAAATTGGAAGCAAGCAAAGCAATTGGGGATAAGTTTCCCCCAGACATTGGGATGTGTCAGTGATTTCAACTTTTCTTAATTTTCTTATAGCTGATTGGTAGAAATAAAGCAGCGGCTGTTAATGAATTTGCGTATAGTTGCTTCCCAATCAGCTTGCATGATATTGATAGGCAAAAGAATTCGCCTCAATTCTGAATTCTGATATTCAAAAACTAATTGATAATATTGACGTGAGGTTAAGGTTAATTATTCCCTTAGCATCAATCACGAAAATAAATAAAATATATGCGAAAAGTATTTTAAAAGAAATCTTAGTTACCATTAATATTAGAAAGAACATAAAATATTTATCAAATACAAAGTCTATTAGTCTTAAAGCAACAACATCTTAAAGGCCATAGTCTATCTAGGTGTATGGATTTTTGTTGTTTCAAGTTGGAGTTGATTAACAACAATTATTAGATTGACATGATATCATCCACTTTAACCTTAAAAAAAAAAAAACCCACTCAAAGTTAAAAGAATGAACTCTTTTGTTAGTTTAAGAACTTCATTATTAAGAAAAAGGAAGAGGAATTTTGTGGGGGGAAGATCATAGAAAACAATTAAAGCGCCAAAAGATGATAGAGGGTCTTACATAATTAAGTGGAAAGCAGTCAAAAAGTGGGAAAAGGTTGTTCTTTTCTTCAATGTTGTTTGATTTACTTTAGAATGATTGAAGAAGAAAGGTCATTGTGGTGATCTAAAGAAAGAGCTGTTTTCCATTTGCAATTAAACGGAAAACGAAACTTACAGAGAAGTTGTGCACATTTGCGCGTCATATGCTTTATAATCGATCCTATTTTTCTACGAGAACGTGAATGATTGGTACACAAGTTGTATCACCTAACCAGCTAGCTCCATGTTGGCTTAGTTAATCTGCTACTTAATTAACTGCTTTATTGAAGCACTCACAAATTAAACAATAATAATTGAGTACATATATGCACCATTCTTATTATGTGAGTGAGATATTTAAGCCAGGGACGTAGCCAGGATTCTGATCGAGTTGGGGCATATTTAAAATCAAACATGACTCAAACGCGCGACTACACGTGCGGTAAGTTCTTATTTGGGAAATTGTGTTGTGCGGCCCACAAGCTCCAAATGAGAGTTTGCCACATGCACAATCGTGCTTATAGAGTGTGTCCGCATGCATCTAATTGAGATCTTATTTAAAGTATAATACACTTCTAACAATTTAGATAGTAATATAAAACTTTATAACTATAATATTCATTGATAATAACTTTACTGGAGTCGTAGCTGACGGTGCTCAAGGGCAATCCTGAAATTAAATTTCATTGCAATATTTGAAATTTAAATTATTTGAGAAAAAAAAATATTTGCATAATATTGAACAACGCATTTTCTTGTATAATATCAATAAAACAATGCATGTGAAGGAATAAAAAGAATAAGATGAAATTTGACGACAGTAATTAGCACTATTTCAAGCAAAGAAATCTGGACCCTAATATGTTTTCTCTGTTACTTTTCAAAATTACTACGTGTACATGAGATGATTGCTTGCTACTGTAGTACTGTGTAAGGTGAAACATTTGAAGAAGCCCCCTTCTAAACTGGTAGTGTTGGTCGTTGTTGTCCTGCCGAGGAAGTGTCATTAGATTGAAACCTACTGCAAATATTGATACAAAATGGCTTCAAGGTTTCGTTGTAGAGCTGACGACAAGCATCTGTAAACAGCGCCCCATATTGATGCACAACAATGATTATGGACGAGCAAAGCCATGCATTGTACAATATGATATGACCAATATCAGAGCGTGGAACAAATGTGGAGGCTAGGGAGACTGCAGAAACAGATCCGAAGACTCGTGCTACAAGGGCCCAAGATTGGGAAGAATTCTCTTGATGAGCTAAATGTGCATAACAATAAATGGCTGTGGTTATAAGAAAAGACCATATATTTGTTGTGTGTGTTTCAAGCAAGCGCTCAGTTGTGCCTTGCATATTTGCTCCCACAATGCCGATGAGAGCTGGAATGAGATATCCAAACACGTTATGGTATGCGTTTGACATCGCAGATAAATAAAATTTGTTCCTGCAGAACCATTAAAATACTATATTAAGGAAAGTATTAGATCCATTCCTTTAGAAAAACAGGAATTTAAGAGATCATTATGTATTTAGTCTCATTTAATATTAGTTTAATTTTTTCGAGTCATAGTTATTGTGAAAAAAAAAATTATCAAATACTTTTATTGATTGGTAAGAATTTAAAAAGGAAATTTGGGATTTTTTTTTGTTTTCTTGTGAACATTGACGGTATATATGTAGGGTAAAGTTTTATTTTTAAATACACGTTGTGGCTCAGTTCAGAGAGAGAAGGGAGACGGTCAAGATTGCTGGGTTGACTTTCTTTTCCCGTCAGCCATTTTGTAATAGATTGATCAGAGCAATCATTACCTGCAAAACTTAACACAACACCAAATTAACAACCAACATTTCAATTGAAACAAATCTACTTGAAAATAAAAGAAAAAGCAACTCCAAATCAAAATCGAAATGAAACCTTATCAGAGAGACAGCCGCAAGTATGAAGAGACAAGCACGATCCTGAAGGACTATTACTCCAAATCAAAATCGAATTATAAGAGAGAAAGCCGCAAGTACGAAGAGAGAAGCGCGATCCTAAAAGATCTGAAGTCGTGTTGTATATATGTCTTGTATAGATTGACAGAGCAATCAAAGGCCGTGTCGACCAGAGCGATCGAAGAGTAGAAGAGAGAAGAGAGGAAAAAAAGAAGAGGACGAGAACTGCAGCAGCAAATGAGCAAGGGCCTTAATTTATAGGACAAACTGAGGCCTATAAAGGGTCCACTAGTGGACCAGAGCAGTCAAATGTGGATTTGAGACTAAATATCGACGAAGCTTTTGTGTATATATTGTTTTCGGTTGACAAGACCACAGTCCACTGAAATATCAATAATTGATATGTGCCACGTGGTGCATTTATATTGATATCACGTGGCAAACATTGCCACGTGGCAAACATTGGACAACTCTTGAAGACGTGAAATTCTGATAGGGAAAATGACTTTGCTTGATCAAAAGCGCATTAAAGTTTGTCAATTGTATGATTCCACTTTCTTTTGCCTGCATCCTTTTTCGTTTGTCAATTCCACTTTTAATATTGTCAAAATGAGGACAATAATATGCACTTTGAATATTCTTTTAATGATTTTGATGATATGTAATTATGGTGAGTACTTGATGATTTTGAAATATGATGATGATAATTTATGAGTAATATTGCTAAATTTGTATTTGAGGTGATGCTTGTTGTTAGGGGGAGATTTTGTCGAAATTTCTATTCGGACAACATGGGTAACAAATTTCCTAGTCTTATTCTTTTCCTTTACGTTTTCTTTTTTATAATGAAGGGGGAGAAGAATACATGTTTTCAAATCTATAAAAAAAAAATTGCTACTTTTGTCTTTGCCAATTAAGTTTTTCTTTTTGATGATGAGGGGGAGAAAAATCCATGTATTTAAATCATTAATTTAGCTAATTGGCAAATTGTAAAAGAAGATTATATTTAGGGGGAGCAATTTGTGGAATCATTCTTTAAATACATGAAATGTTTGTCATCATCAAAAAGGGGGAGATTGTTAACATATATGTTTTCATAATATTGATTTTGATGATAACAAACAAGATTAAGAATGATTAATCTTTTAAACTCAAATTATTTTTTATATATTTTAAATAAATCATTATTTTCACATTATAAAGGTTTTATATTTAATGGAAAAATGATTTCATGAAATTGAAATCATTATTTTTATTTTTTTTAAATAAATCATTATTTTCACATTATAAATGTTTCATATTTAATGGAAAAATGATTTTATGAAATTGGTTGTTTTTCAAAGTTTATGGTTTAGTTGAAAGAATTTTGAAAATTTTGAAATAAACAAGTATTGCTTGAAATTTTGGTAAAGGACTTATTTGAAAAGTGTCATAGCATCTTTGGCAATATCATAATTACAGAAAGTTTTGGGATAAACAAAGCATTATTTAGAAATTCTGAAATTGGACCTATTTGTAAAGTTTCATAACATTTTGGGCCGTAGTACAGTTTTATAAAATTTTAGGGTCAAACTGTAAATTTCGGAAAATGTTTTACTGTAGCAGTTACTGTAGCAAGCGGCTTGCCGGATACTGATAAACGGCAAGCCGGATACAGGGCAGTAAGCACCAGAACGAAAACAGCTTACCGGATTCCTGAATCCAGCAAACCGGTTAGGCAAAAAATTTTGCCTTAACGGTAACATAAATCCGGCTTACCGGATTCCATAAAACGGCAAACCGAATAGCTCAGAATGTGAGTAACGGCTAGTTTTCGAGCTCAAGCTATAAGAACTCAAATCCAACTCATTTTGAAGCTCTCCAACAAGCAAAAATAAAAAGCACACGTGATATCGTGAGCTTACAACTTGCAAAACACAAAATCATTGAATCATTCATTGTTCTTCATCTTTGAATATCTACTCATTGAGTGAGTTTCATTGTATCTTTCATTTCTTCAATTCATTTGTAAGAGTTTGAGTGTGTGAGACACTTGAGTGAAGAGATTGTGAGATAATCTCTTTGTTGTAAAGGTTTATTGACACCTCGAAGTCAATTGTAATCGTTGAAGCCTTTGAAAGGCTTGGATAGTGAAATCCTCAAGCTTGGATCGCTTGGAGGCGTGGACGTAGGCGGGGATTGCCGAACCACGTAAAAATTCGTGTGTTTGTTTCTCTTCTCCCTTACTCTTTAATTATTGTGCTATTATTGAACTTATTGTTTTCAATTGTTGTTAAGACATTAGATTGCTTGTTGTGTGGATTTGCTTGGTTATTTTTTAAATTTCCAATTCACCCCCCCTCTTGGGTTGCACACTTATATTTCATATATATGTTTGCATCTTAATTTTTATTTTTATTTATCATATAAACTATTCTATAAATTTGTTTTCTACAAACTAATGTAACATAATTCATTTAGTTAAGTTATGCCATCAAAAGTATCTAATTTCAAAATATATGATCTCTTTTCAATTTTTTTTAACCCAAGAAATTAGAAAAATACGCAATCATAGTTCAATATGAATAAAGTATGAATATAAATGTCATAGGAGTAATGTAAAAGATTGTATAATTTTTAGATAAAGATCAAGTAATTAACAATTACAAGTTGGGTAGTTATCAGCCAAGAATTGGTAATGGTTGGGTAAAGAGAGATGGGTAATGAGCAGGTAAAATGGAGAATAAATGTCATCTTTTAAGGATGTTTACGACTTATTTTTAATGAATTGTTATATTACTAGAATTACTCAGTGTGATGTCATATTTATAGAATTAAGTCACTTTTATGGCATAAACAATATAATTTCCTCAGCGTGCAACAGCATGTTAATCTGAACAATAGAAATGAAACCATCCTCATTATAACCCAACCGAAAAGAAAATATTTTAGTACTATTATATCTTGTTAACCAGTGAAGACCATTATTGTTAACCATTCAATCAAGCCACCCTCCCTCTTTTACAATTTTTTTCTTAAAAAAGAGAAAATAGCATTTAAAAATAATGGCAAAAATACTCAAATCATGGAGTTAAGCCACTATTATGCTTGTAATTATGGAAACATTACTCAATATGATGTCATATCTGTAGAATTAAGCCACTTTCTTGAGATAAATAGTGCAATTTCCTTAGAATTTTAATAATTTCTATTAAAATATGGAAACAAAATCATAATATTGAAGAAAAAAGAAAAGAATAAATCATTCACCAAAATAATAGCTATATCAAAATTTGTAGAAAAATTCCTCAAAGAGCGACAAAAAGTTCACTCATACTGCATCATTTATCAGCTCCAAGCTTCTTTTGTAACATAAATTTTGTCCATTTCCTTTCATGTAATCAAACAAAGCCCAGTTCTCTAAGCTCCTTGTGCACATTTTAAATACTGCGGCCGTGGCATGGTTTTCACGATAATTTCTCTTTAACTTGTAGTTGTAGGCAAAGTTGAAGTACCTTAAGCTTGCGAGGAGGAAAGCTTTTGAATAAATTTACCTATTTAGCTAAATTACAAAGGTAAATTTGGAAGTTAGTTTAAAGTTAAATGGTTTCTTCTCAAAGAAAAAATAAAAAGAATGCAATGGTAATAACTTATTAAAGTGTTATAAAAGATCTTGCACCTAAATTAATTAATAATTTGTTCAAAGTTTTACAGCCATTCGAGTTTTGACACTTTCTTGAATGATAAGTCTAAAGTAGAAGATCCAGAAAGATGAACTTAAATCTTTCCCACCAACTGCCGAAGGGTAATCTCCTTTTAATCAGTTTCAACTAATGAAATAGGATCTTAACAACCAGTTCTTTGTGAAAAAATACAAAATGAAAAAAAAACATATGAGAGAAAATTTGTACCTCAAATAGAGGATTTACACATTTTCTTAGGCCAATGGCTTATAACATTGTTATCCTTTGCATTTATCAAGATCTAATCATATGGAAGTTTATGTAGAATACAGTTAGAATTGCCTACAACAAACCAGAAAAGCTATTATAATAGGCACCTAATTAAATGAAATTAACTTGCTAACTCTGGAAGTCCAACAAATAGATTATTTACAATACAAAATTAATTAGCAGGAAATAATAAAGATAACATGTGAAAACAGTAAATTTTGATGAAGAAAACCAAAGAATACAAAAGAGTGAAAGAAAGAAAATCAAGCAGATATAAAACAATTCAAAAGAAAATCAAGGTGAAAAAAGGAATTCCCCAAAAATCAATACTAAAAGACAAAATTAGTACCAAGAATTGGCTAACTTGGTGGGCAGTCTGGCTCGAAAAACAGGAAAAAAAAGCACAATTCAAAGATAGCCTTTGTCCGTTCTAGTTTGCAAGGATTATGTGTTTTGGAATTTAATGAGCTTTAGCCTCTTCGAGTTGGCCACTGGGAAACAACCTCTGCCCTTTCCCAACACATGATGAAACAAAACGGCGGAACGGCGATGACGTGGAGTTGGTAGTGGAGAAAGACTCAGTTGCTCTTTTCCTCTCAATTTGAATCGGCTGAAGTTTTACTTCGGTCCTATCATAATCCCTAATTAACGTGAATGAGTGATTTTAAAATAAATCAGTTATAATAATTTTCTAAAAAAATATAATAATTCTTTTTAATTTTAATCGGTTAACTTTTACTTATAAAAAAAATGTTAACCAGGTTGTAACCTGTTGAAAAAATAAAATTTATATGATTATAATTATTATATGCCGTTGATCTAATCTAACGGTACATAATAATTACGGCATTGATACCGTAATTTTAATCACGGCATCATAAAATTTTCCTTTTTTCATATAATCATAAAAAAAAATTTAAAAGCCAACCAGGGCATGTGCCTCAGCTGGTCCCATGCTGACTCCGCCCCTGTACGTAAGACACACGCATATTATTTTACAAGGTACCACTAATTTTTGTCTTTTGTGATGTCAAATTTCATTTAACTCCTTATCTTTTTTGATTTACGGTTTATTTATAACATTATATCTTTTGACAGGTAACTTTTTAAAATGAATTTTATTTATAATTTATTTATAAGTTTATATACTTTGGCTGGTGATCTGCTCAAATGTAATTTTATTTTATTTAATATTATTTATCTTTCTAAAAGAATAAATATAACAATAAGCCTGTGACTAGATAATATTAAATAATATTTTGAATAAAATAAAAATATTAAAACTTTATTCTTTTAAATAAAATAAATAATATTAAAAAATAATATTTATTTTTTAGGACTCACAATTGCTTATTCTATTTTATTTAATATTATTTAATTTTTAAAAATAAATATAATAATAAGCTTGACTAAATAATATTAAATAAAATAATATAAATATTATTAAAAATAATAGTAATTTTTTTAGACTCATTACTGATTAGTTCATTTTATTTAACATTATTTAGTTTCATGAAAGAATAAATATAATAATAAGCCTTTGACTATATAACGTTAAATAAAATCAAATAAATAATATTAAAAAAATATTTATTTTTTTATAAAATAAATAATATTAAAATTTTATTCTTTTGAATAAATAAATATATTTTTTAAGACTCACAACTGATTATTTATTTTATTTAACATTATTTAGTTTTTTAAAGAATAAATATAATAATAAGTCTATAACTAAATAACATTAAATAAAAATTAAATACTATAAATAATATTAAATAAAAATTAATTAATATTAAAAATTATATTTATTTTTAATGCTCAATACTGATTATTTTATTTTATTTAAATATTTAGTTTTTTGAAAGATTAAATACAACAATAAGCCTGTAACTAAATAATATTAAATGAAATGAGAATAAATAATTTTAAATAATATTTGTTTAATAAATAAATGATATTAAAAATTAATTTTTAAAATAAAAAATAATTAATATTAAAATAAATTTATTTTTTAAGACTCATTGATAATTAAACAACATAAAATTTTAAACAATTTGGACTTATGTGCTAAAAGTTTTAATTCTTTAGCTCTTTTGCATTTTTGATAAATAGCAAGGAGCATAATGTTAATATTTAAATAAACGATTCACTACCCTTAAATCTATCTTTTCATTGAATCCAATGATCAAAAATTAAAACCAATGACCAAGAATTGAAACTACAAAAAAAATAAAATCATATGGTATCTTACAACTGTTGTAAGGTAATTGAGTCTTTTAATTACACGTGTTATTTGGAACTTGTTAAATTGGTCCCTTGTGGGTCCTCGTGGACTCCAAATTAGCCATACGCCTTTTAAATAGAAATAAGTGCATTACAATTTTTTTCTATTTTACTTTATTTTTGAAATTTTTTGGAAAAAGCGATGACTCATGATAATAGAAGAAGAAGAATAGTAGGATACATGTAATATCGGTTTATACTTTATATCGCTTTTTACTTCTTTCTTTGATTTTTTTTTTAATTTTTTATTATCCTTTTTTGTGTCTTTGGGGTCCAAATATATTGTGTATAAATAAATAACGTGGCTTCTGAGTTTATGGCAATTTACCAAGCGTTAATAATGCTTGATGAAAATGTTGCAATCAGGTAGGGCGGACACATATAGAGATTATGATCTCTTAGTCAGCGGTGTTCGTGAAATGTAGCCAACTGCTAATTCGGTCGGAGACGAGGGATATCTAGTGCAACCAGAAGTTCATAATTGTTTTAAATCATTTGAGATTATTGCGGAGTGCAACGTGTCGTTTGTTAAGAGAATTAAAATGAGTCAAAAGGTTTAAGAAATAAGCTTTGGCTGCTTGGAAGAACCGCTTTCGAGCCTCTACAAAGTATTGTAGGGCTTAAATTCTTTTCAATTATGAATAGTAATTAAGTGAAGACAGTTTTCTTTTCAATAATTACCTAATTATAAATTTATCAGTAATAATTTTATTTAATATGAATTGTAATATAAGAAAAGAAAAAAAAGCTATTCACTTATGATAATATTCTTATTTGTAAACGTGTCCTGAGAATTGAGATGATACATGATCGTCAATGTCATATACTAATTGAAAGAGTAGGTTTGCGAGGGCCTGCCGTGCTAAGCATGGGTTTTCATTTCCCTTAACCGCTTGAAATGAAGCATGAGGGAAAGATCTTATTCCATCTATGTTTTATTATTAATATATAATGAGTAATGATACAGCCACAAACTCTTGTACAAATTTATTTTGTACAAACTGACGTGGCATTAATTCATTGGTTGAATGAAAATATAAATTAATAAAAATAAATCATGTGGGCCAAGTGATATTTAATTCAACCAATCTTATCATACCACATCAGTTTGTACAAAATAAGTTTGTACAAGAGTTTGTGGCTCTATCATTACTCATATATAATTTGTTTTTATCTATTAACCAATAATTATCGGAGCGAGTTTTACTCAGGAGAACTTCAATAATAAAAAATGTTTGATCTCACTAAAATGACAAGTTATTTAAGGTTATTGAAAATCTAAGCAAAAATTGCTTTTAGGAAAATACTAAACGAAGAGAATGGCGCGAGAACGCAACGTGATAATATTAAATGTATATTAAATGTCAACTTTTAGCATTTTCTCTTTCTCACCACGAGTAGCTTTTGCACGACAGAAAAGCAAAATAGCGCTCATCACAAAGCTAATTTTTCACTCACCCAACGTGAAAATCACTTTGGCTCATTTATTCACCAACGACCACCGAGTAGATCTAGAGTAGTAGCAAGTGAGGGAGAGGAGCAGTAGATCTGGAGTAGTAGCGAGCGAGAGAGAGGAGGAAGAGGAAGAGGAGTAGCGAGTGAGGGAGAGGAGTAAATCTCAACATTTTTTTTCCTTTCATACTAGCCTTTTAAGGTTATAAAATTCTTTTGTTTTTATTAACAAGAATGCTGAAAGCTGCTATTAACAAGAATGCTGAAAGCTGCTACTGAAAGAAATGACATTATATATGTCATTTCTCTCGGCATTCTTGCTAATTAATTTACATTTGTACCACTCTATTAATTTACAACTTTCCCATTCATATAAATAAATTTTTTTTTTTTTTTTTGATGAAGGAAATTTCATTAAACAAGAGAAATAGTCAACAGAGGGCATAACCATAGAGGTGGAACATCCCTCCACTCTCCAGGACCTGACATAGAACCCCCCACCCTAGCTACACTATGGGCAGCGGCATTCGCAGATCGACGCACAAAAGAGAATCTCACTTCTCCAATTAACTGAGCTAAATCTCTACAATCCGCAATAATTAAACCAAAACCATTAGAACTAGCAGATTGAGAAATTAAAGCAGAATACACATTTAAACAATCTATCTCGATAATAATTTTAGATAACTGTAGATGCTTTATCCAGCTAAGTGCCTCACGGACAGCCAACGCTTCAGCCTCACGAGGGTGGAAAAAACCAGGGAAACTCTGACACTTCGCTGCAATAAAACCACCTTCAGAGTTTCTGATCACCCCTCCAAAACTAACTCTTCCCTGAGATCTAAATCCACTGCATCTACATTACATTTCAGCCAACCCACAGGAGGCTGGCCCCAACATACCGAGCCGTGACCTAACTGAACATCTTCTACAACAGTGAAAGTTCTCCTTTTGGCTTCTTGCCATTGGAACAGACAATGACCAGCAGCATTTACCAGCCTTTGAGCTCGGCTACAATGATCATTCCACACCTTATCATTTCGATTAAACCAAAGCTTCCAACACAACATCACAGCTAAGTTACAATCTTCCTTACAGCAGCGAGTAAATATTTGTTCAAACCAATCAATCAAAGAAAAACATCTCCCAAAAGTGCAAATAGAAGACAATAACCAGGTAGTTCTATTAATTTATAACGTTGCCATTCATATAAATAAATTTAAAAAAAAAAGGTAAAATCTTAGGTCCAACCTGAATGGGCTCACATTTAACACTACTCTTACTTTTATGCCATCACATGATATTGTGTAGGGACGGCAAAATACAGGTTTGGTCTGAGCTTGGAAGGCTAAGCCCATTTCACGAGAGGCATAATAGGCGAGCCTGGTCGAGCCCAATGTGAGCCCATTCAGGCTCAAGCTGGACCTAAGATTTTACTTTTTATTTTATTTTTTAAAATTTATTTATATGAATGGCAACGTTATAAATTAATAGAATGGTACAAATGTAAATAAAATAGTTGATTTTTTGTAAACTTTGCATAATGGCAATTTTGTAAAATTTGGACAGGCTGTAGCTCGTCTCAGTCCACACATAGCCTCACCACTGAGTATAAACATGGAGAACAATTTATAAATCCACCAAGCTTAATTAAAGTCAAACACTTGACATTAAGAAATTTCTAATAGTCTTAGAAATAAGCTAGTCGATAATCACTTGAGATCATTTCCTCACCCCATAATCCATCAACTAACTGAGAAATGACAACTCACCAATTAGTTTTTCATCAGAACTCATAACACAGCACTTACCCATTCACATAATTAAAGTATTGACATTAATGAGAGCGTAACTTAATCAAATAATAATCCATTAATAAAATGAAAATTAACAACTTGTACCTTCATAGATGATTCTTGTGCACTTGGCTTTCTAAGCAACAAGCGTCACTATTCTTTTCAAGAAGGTAGCCACCACAAAGCACAAAAGCTTCTTCATATAACAGTACAACAATCAAAACCTGAAACATACGCATTGGTATTAATTTATTATAATTTAGCAGCAGTAATTTTTTTTTTCAAAAGTTATCTGCAGAAAATATAAGAATAACAAAGAATAAAATCTTAGACCAACAACAGAGAACCTAAACTCTACAACTTGCTTGAACTACTATCAACATCATACTGCATAATCAAATAGACAAAAATTGTAACAAAATTTGATGGCATACTTTGAATACACAACATGGTTATAAATATAAGTTTAGAGAATTTTTGTGGGAAAGAATAATTTTGTTGACAAAAGATTAAGTACAAAAATTATAACATCTCCATTTTTAATATAGCTGACATAAATTATTCGAGTGAAAAAAAGAAAAAAAGAGGGAACTTAGATACGCCATATTAAATAGGGCAGTAATAAAAAAAATCTAATTGACATAAATTATTTGAGCAAATGACAAATATTTGCTAAGAAACTCGTTTTCATTTTTTCCCAAATAATAATCAATGTTTTTTTTCCACTACACATCGAAAGAGCTCGCATCGACATCAATCATGAACCAGTCACTACGCATCGAAAGAGATCGCATTGACATCAATCATGAACCAGTCGTGGCCTAGCTATATTGCCTGCATTATGAATACCACCTATGACCTTTACAGCCTAACCGTTTATCTCAGTCTATTTTTCATACTCAGTCACAGGTCCAGACCACTCAAGTTCAGGACATGCCCCTACCGGTCCCAGTATATATCTATTTAAATTTCTTTTTTTAGAATGTCTACTTAGATTTCTTAAATTTAAAAAACAAATCAACTTCTAGTCCTTTAAAAAAAAAAAATTCTAAAATCAACAAAGCTATTATTTTGAAGATATTTTGAATTCCAATTCCCAATTAAAATCATGAATATATCAGCTATATCATAGCATCAGCATAACTAGTAAGTAGTAATATCAAATTTTCAAATATTTGGAACAGGAAGCAAATATCTAGTTAATGATTAAAGTAGCTGACGAATAAAATCTCTCGTATTATCATAGAGGCTACCCCAATAGCTTGCAATAACTATGGATGGTGCAGTAAAGTTTCAGGATAGATGAATAAACTAAAAAGCAAAAGAGAAATATCAGTTGCAGCAAGAACTACGTCATCTCCACCTCGATTATTATTCAAATATTAACACCAAATGTCACTGAACAGCACAAGAGGAAGCATCATCCATATTTTAAATGTATCTGATAGCATAAATATGAAAATCATTGCAAAAAGTAAAAAAAGAAAAAAGTAAGGAGAAATTTATCTCACAGCATTTCTATTATTAAAAAATATCAACTAAATGTGCTCTGAGATATAACTTCGTGCACATTCAGAAGTTCTCTGGCCAAAGAACATTATAGCAACTACAAAAACTCATGAGCCAGCAGGTCTTGTCCCTGTACAAGGTGAAACAACTAAAATTATGCTTTAAGAACTTTGCAATAACTAAAATTATTACTCAATACATATAGAAAACTTGGGCTCTGGATAACTATTTTCCCGAATCTTGGGGTGTAGCTTTTCTTGTCTCCTAATCAGTGAGGTACATGTAAAATAGAGAGAGAGAGAGATTAATTAGTATACATTCCATTGGTAGAGTTTCTAGCTTAAAATTTATATCACAGGCATTGCATATTGAATTGAATACATATGAGTCCGTCTATTTAATGCGGAGTCTAATGGTAGGAAAGCAGGCTCCATTCATTTTCAACAACAAGCATTGCAAAATTCAAAGTTTATATCACCGTTTAATCTATAGGGGAATTGATTTCCCATAACAAGAATGAACACTATACATATATATATGTGTATACACCATGAACACAGGAAGAAAATTATTTCTATCTGAAAATCAAGATCACCCAACCAAACAATGGTACCTTCCAATCTACCTAGTGTATGTATATAGGCATCCACCGATTGATACTTTGAATTTAATTAATAAATCAACTTCACCAGGTGTCATGTTTCCACATTAAATAGAGCGAATAACAATTAACTACATATGACAGGACTGGTTAAAAATTTGCTCAAGATATACTAAAAAGATCAAATTTTATTATTTTTTACCTGCTTTCTTGTCTCTCCAATGTCAGATCATGTCCTCAAGCAACTCTTTCGGCTTTCTTCGCCCATTTTTCTTCTTTTTACAGCATGAAGCTAATACAAAGCCAAATGAAAAGTAGATTAGTCATTTCAAATTCAATTTAATTGTCAATTGAAAAGTTCAATTGTTACCTTCATCAACTGTAGAATCAATAGTTAATGAAATATACAATGAGAAGAGTAAATATTAATAACGCACCAATATTGCAAATCAATAGCTAAGGATCAAGTGAAATTTCACCTGCAAATTAGGACAGCCGAGGAAGCATCCATAAACTTCGGAATAATTATATCACTCTGAAATTTCATTAGAGTAAATTAGGACAGCAGAGAAAGAAATAAACAAAGCAATTTGCAAAGGACAATTTTTCACCTAATTTTTGTTTAAAATATCAAAAACTAAATTGAATTTTTTGGAGAGTAATCAAGTTATTTATTTAAAATACATTTTTAAATATTTTTTTTAGAGTTTTGAACAAGACAATTTTTTGATAATTGAAATCAAGTACCAAAATATTTTTTACACTGTTTTAATTTCTCACTAAGAGTTAACTACGTATTTTTTTTAGCACTGATATATTAAATATTATCATTAATATACTTATATTTATTTTAAAAAAATCAAAACGCTATTTCCTTAATATCATTTATGCAACAAAATCATCAAGGGAGCTTCTGTCTTTGTACACTAAAAAATTATATATAGTTAATTCACTTGGTCAAATATCCAAATAGTTGAAGTTAGTTTTTATTGTTATTTGGTAATGAAATGGGTGCTAAGTGAGGTCTGGTAAAGCCTGAAGGAATAAATAGTGATTTTTGATTCATGTGGGTGCTTTGAATTAATCATTTTGTCAAGCTTCGCACCACCGACCCCATTAATTTCTATCCGTTGCATTTCAGTCAACAAAGCCAACGAAAAATAGCTGCGGGCTGTCACAAAGCCTGTCAGTTACAGTGTTATATAACTTAGCCGCGGCCTTAGTTAGACTCAGTTCGAGCTCGTCTAAATTTGGAGGGGCTTTTGGAGGGTTTGGGCCTGCTATCAATAGCTAAGGCTTGACCTGAGCTTGGAAAAGGCTATCCCAGACTCTTAATTTGCTATCATAATTAGAAAGAAATCTTTTGTATGTTGAAAGATTGGGTTCAGTTATGTTACAACAGTGATACGGTACTACTGTTATTTTCAATCATTAGATCTTACTAATACAATTGTACAATTATAGATTCAATGGCTAAAAGTAACAGTGGTACCGTACCACTGTTGCAACATAATTTTGGTCCAAAAGATTACACAAGTGGTGGATTTTTGTTTCTTGACTAATGTCTTTTTGGACCATTTTCGTAGTTTGGTACAACTCAGAAGCGTGGCGCTTTACTCAGATACTTATCATTGTTTTTTATTCTTTTATTTTGTCTAAATTATTACTGTTCAATATTCTCACTATAAGGTTGACTTCAAGGGATGAAATCGTTTAGATTAAAAAAAATAAAGGAAATTCATTCTCTTCAATTTTTTATTTTATTTGTACTAATGTTACAAATAAAATATTAAATAATTATTGAAACTAGTCTATATTAACTCATATTCGAGAAATGTCTATCTACTTACATTTTGTAAAGAAAAAGACTCTCTCCACTTAATTGAAGAAACAATTCACCACGGATGCAATAATTATTTCTTTAATTTAATGTATTTTTTGAGCGTCTGGCTACCTTATTCCTTTGTGCTTCAGTGGGATGCAATAACTTTTGCTGATAGCCTGATAGGCCCTACAAATCATAATTTAGCATACAGAAATGTTGTTCCATGTAGGGATGATAAAAAAGCTCGGGCCAGCCCTGTTTATTTCCGTGGGCTTTTGCTGAAATTTTCCACGTGAGGGCTTGGACAAGAGTTAAAGGAAAAAAAATCTGGACTAGGTCTAACCTCTCTATTTTTTTTTAAAAAAAATTATAAATTAAAATAAAAATAAAAAATAGAAAAATGAAAAAAGAAGGCTTAAATCCCAAATTCATTTATCAATAAATTTAAACAAAAACTTAAAATTATAATACTAAATTCTTTTTTAAGTGTTAATTAATTAAGAAAGTACTTGAATTAGAAAATTAAGTACTAGAAAATTAAATCTCTAAATTTTTATTTGCTTTATTTAATATTTTATTTTAAAATATTTATTTTCTTTAATTCATTGTTGATTATAATAATTTAATTATTATTAACTCATTTTAAGTTTACAACAATTTTAAAATTTTGAAAAAAAAAAGTGAAAGCCCAAGCCCGACCCAGCTCCGTATGGGCTCGGCCCTTACATTTCCACTCTAATGGCCTTGGGCCTGGGTTTGAAAAAACCGAACATGCTCACATTTTGCTATCCTTGCCTGCATGTAGGTTCAAAGTTGCAAATTGATGAAGTGGAAATATAGAAGATTGATAGATTAGAAACTAAGTTTCTGAATAATGAAATTTTATTAGAAAAGTATGAATGAATAAAACGATAGCTTACCCATTTTCTACTAATCCCAAACGCCGAGAATTTATCAAAATAGTAAAATTTAAAATATTATTTTATAATAAAATTCTCTTAATCTAAATAGGAAAAACAAAACAAACGACACCCAATTTTGATATCTAAAAAAAATAAAATTCTAAAAATAATAGAAAAATAGAAAAATAACTTAAAACTGCAAAAAGACCAAAAAAAGAAGTCGAATTTTTTACTTAATTATGGAGGAAGACAAGGCAAGCATTCTAAGTTTGATTAGTCTCGTCGTAACTTTTGAAATGATATATTATATGGCTAAAATGAACATATAAAGCCCAAGTTATAACTCCTAAAAGATACCTCCTTCATGATGATCCTACGCAACTATCTTACGTCGAAAATGAATGCAAAAGTTACATTTCAAATTAAATTCAAAACAATCAATTCAAGCATTAATGCTGAGTTTTTTTAACCAAAATATTGTAAGGATTTTATAAATTGCTTTCTAATTTTATTTTGCAAAACACACGAAATTCAAGCGATTTTTCTCTTTTCTCTCAAACAATTTCAACATTTGGTAATAGAGCTGATGACAGGCATTAGTAAACAATGTGCAATAGTAATGCACAACAATATAGAAAAGCAAATTGGTAAAGTGTAAACTATGAAATGATAAAATAAAGCTTTTTTTTTTTAAGATGACATGTTAAGTTATTGGCATATTTTGTCGGGATCATATACTTTTTTAGATCTACGTGCTTTTGGTCAAATTTAATATAATCAAAAGTTCAAAACTGAAGTCCATATTCAATAATAATAAACTAATAATAATAGATAATGTAATACTGACTATTAATTTAGATCCAACGATATTAAAATTCTTTTTTAATACTTAATAAAAATAACAACAATAATAAGTTTTTTTAAAGGGTTAACTTAATTGTTAACTTAGACTTACATTGAGTCACAAATCATAGTTTATAACAATATTAATACATATATTCATAAAAATCATGATATTTATAATTTATTTATTAAAATCATGATATCACCTATTCATTTAACAAATTATAAACATAAAACAATTAGATTTTTTTAAATTAAGAATTAAATGAATCTAAAAAACTTAAGCTAATAAAATGCATTAAAGATTCAATTTATTTTTTTTTTTGCAAAATTATAATTATTCGTAAAATTATAAAATTTTAAATTTACTTTCATTAAAAAGTTTTTATCTTAATATACTTTGACTCGCATGCTATTGATAACGCATAAGCCACGTGCTAATCCTCCAGTAAAACATTTTTATTGCGGTCCTTTTCACGTGCTGTGTTTTAGCCTATCTTTAATCATATCATGCTTTTAAGGTCCACTTGCCTAAAATTCTCAACTTAGCCCAGCCCACATGCGTGCCATGCCTTGTCGCTTACCCTACCAAAACATCCTTGTGTCGTGCCAAGCTAAACGGATATGTGTCGTGCATGTGTCGTTCCACCTGTCACCTGGCCCATTAGTCATCTCTAGAAAACACCATATATTTATTGAGCGTGTTGCAAGCACTGTGTCGCAGGTTGCTCAAATTTCCTGCAAATGGAGGCTAAATTAGCGCGCACGGGTACGCTCAGTAAAAGTCTGCCCAACAACGGGATGCACTCAACAGCAAGGTGCGCTGAGCGATGGGTTGCCTCGTATAACTAGTGAGTTATAGTGCACTTAGTAAGTGAATAGCCCATAATCAACAAGCCTAGCCCGATTTTCAGATTTCTCTACACCTTGTAAATGGCTAGTTTTTTAGGCAAGTTGCATGAACTCTCTATAAAATAGGGGTGAGCACCCACTATTTGCTCACCACTACACCACACACACAACACCTAGCAACTCAAAAACTCTCGTAAAAATCTCTCTTATAATTTCTCTTTTGTGAGCAATAAAATATTCTTTAGCCATATTGCTCTCTTCTCTCTAGCAGTATTGCAAACATCCTTACTTGGCTAGTTTGAGAAGCTCTTTAGGCTTACTTAACAACTTTTGTACTAAAAGTTATGTAAGTACTACACAGGGTTGCTGCGCAAAATAGTCATCTCGTGACAACCGGCTTAGTTTTACTTTACACATTTGCGCCCACAATAATAAAAGCCAAAATAAGATATCAAAAAATGTTGCGATTTGACATCAAGTAGAAGAGGTTTTGCCCACTCCAAAATCATCAAAATGATTAATCATCTTCTATATAACCTGATGATTTTTTTCACCTTTGAGAAAGGGTGGAACAAACTTTTACTCCTGGGACCTGACATACGGTTAATGAAGAAGGGTAATTTCGTAAAATTCCAATAAAAATTAGAAAAAAGGCAAAGCCATATTCAAAAGTCAATCTTCATCAAACAAACGGCAGGGGGGACATCTGTAATTACAGCATTTTCGAGGAATTGTTTCTAAAAATAACTAAAACGGGAAAACCCGAATGGGAAAATTTGGATTGGATGGAAATTGGAAAGGGACAAACGCGAAAGTTCAAAGTTTGCTTGGTTGGGCTATGTTCTGACTTCTGCGAGTGGGAGAGACAGATTGTAGAAAGGGTTTTTTTTTTCTTGTTTTTTTTCAAATACACATATAGCCACGTGTTGTCTCATATAAAAAATAATACTTTATATAAGTCCTAGGTCAGTCGGGCTGGAAAATATTTAAAATCGAACATATCAGGCACGTTGTAAGTTCGCAATTGGAGAATCATGTTGTCAGCCCCGCAACCCCCAAATGGGAACTGTAGATAGAAAAATATAGCATCGTAACGATAATATTTATTAATAATAAATTTACTTATTACAATTGTTCTTGTCAAAGACTTTTTGATGGTATTTCATGTGTTGAAAAAATGTAAAATAGTTTCATTATCAATACAATTAAAAATATATTTTTTAATATATACAACTAAATTATCACTTGATTTGTTCTTAAAATGTTTTAATAATAGCAAAAATATGGATATAATGCAACATGAAGAATAAATATGAATACACACACATTAGGGAATGGCAATGGGAAGAATAGGGGAGGGGACCGACATCTCCATACCCATTTTTAATAATAGCAAAAATGTGGCTATAATGTAACATGAAGAACAAATATGAATACACACACATTAGGGAATGGCAATGGGAAGAATAGGGGAGGGGACCGACATCTCCATACCCATTTTTGATATTCCATCATAATTACTTGAGAAAATTTTCATCCTCTCCTCAAATAATAACAGGGGATCCCTGAGAGTCCCCAATCTCCAAGTAATTAATATATTTTTAATTTTTAATTTTAATTAATTATATTAAAATAAAATTTTAAATAAAAGTAGTATTGAGGCGGTAGCTAGCTACCATAGAAAATTAGAAATTAGGTTTTATGATGTTGCCTTAACTTTTGTTTTATTAGATAAACGTTTAAAATATTTGATGAATATTATAAATAAATAAAATTGAGCCAACAAGATCTTGTTTGGTTTTTTTTATTTCCTGAATAGATGTTTAAGATTATAGTTAGTTAAGTAGGCTCATTAAAGCATCTGACAAATTGTTACATAAAACCAGGATAATTAGAGTGCTAATCAAATAACCCAAATTATAGATTCCCTAATCAAACAAACATAACAAAAAAAATTTGAAATACAATTTTTTTTATCAGAAATGCGCATTGGCACCAAATAAAATTGAGCAAGAGCTAATGGTGTCCTACAAGTTGACATGGTCCGCCTTTAGCAAGATTCAAATAAGAAGGACCACAGTAAAAATAAGAGGAAGTAATTTAACTTTATCTATAAATCCTACAATTTAGTTGCAAGTAAAATAACTCCAATCTGAAACATCAAATGTATAAGATTCGCCTCATCAAAAAAAAAAAAAAAATGTATGAGATTCGTAAGTAAAAACAGGTTACAACTTACACGATTAGTTATTACATGGATTACATTGTATACATTGCATGGTATAGCTAATCAGACAAATAACGTGGACATGAAGTGAATAACTTAATTTGAATCTTGCTATTTTATTTTATAATTTTAAACTAATTAATTCATACACACACATTATGCATGCATTAAGTGGATACAATACAACAGAAATATTCTACAGTCTCTTATATGAAGGTTCTTAATTCATACTCTTACTGGGTACTCTTTTTAGAATTGACATTTTCATAATATTATTTGTGAAGTATATTTTCAAACTAATTTCAGAATAATTTTAAATTATTGTATAAGTCTATGTATCTAAAGTTTCAATAAACCCGGCGGAATTATAATATTTAATTCATTTTTTTTCCTCTATTGATAACATCATTATCACTCTCATAGAGTTTCAATAAGCCCGGCCGAATAACCTTTTGTCAACGTCACTGCATATGCCCCACCTTTCTCCCTCTCGACTCTCTCAGGACACTCCAAAAAAAACTCTAAAGTCCAACAACAACATTTTACAATCTCTCTCGATTTTTCTCGCTTCAGTTTACCATCCTCGAACACGAACACGAACACGAACACGAATTAAGTTAATTAGTTTAAGGAACACGAACTCATCACCAGCATCATATCCTAATTGAAAAAGAAGGATTGCGAGGGAAACTAAGCATGTGCCTTCATTTTCACTTGAAATAAAGCGCGATGGAAAGATCTCATGTTATCACATGACGCCGTGTGATCACCTAGAAGCCCTTCCACGCACATTTCTTCTCAAATTGTCTTATTCTAATTTCTTGGGCCACCGCGAAACCACAATGTCAATGCGAGGATGAGCGAGTGTTGTTCAGCTTGCAGCATTTGGAGCCGGTGCTCGGCTTTCTTTATTTTTTCATCTTCTGCTGGTAGGCGTCGCCAAAAGGCAAAGAGGATCCTCTGGCGTTCGTGGAGTTGGTCCTCGATGCGATCGATTTCTTCTTCAAGTTGAGCAAGCCTTTGTGCCATAGCCATACAATTATTTACTTTCGATCGAGCACTTTTCGTCTGCACCCAAATGTTTCATCAATGTTTTGAAGTATACACACTTGTTTCAACAGCTATCCGGATCACGTTAAAAGACAATTTTACCCTCACTTGAAGTGTAAAATCACTTAAAAAGCCACAACGCTAGTTTTAAATTCTAATTAACTTGGGTGAATATTAAAATTTCTTAAAGGTTAAAAAAAAGAGTAAAAATGTTTTGTTATGGGAATTGAAATATCCCCTATATCTTCATCCATAATCGTCTATCCATGATAACAATTTAATAAACTTGAAAAAGCAAGATATCCAATCCCAGTGAATCAAACAGCCAATTTTCTTCATAAAGTTTAGCTTTTGCTTTTAAAAATTCTAACTCTTGAGACCTTAAATAAACTCATATTCAAATTGACATTTTCTATAATGAAAATCTTCAATTTACCCTTTTAATATTTTGAAAAACGGGTCCAGCTACAATACAATTGTGGTTTCATACCTATTTTTTTTTGTCTTTTGTGATCCAACCATTGGATCCAACCCAAGAGTTGCAAAGGCTATTCCAACGGCTTGGATGTTATTATTTGGTTATCAACAATATGGTCCCTTATGTTTACTAAAAGAATAAGAAAAGATTAAGTTTCAAAATTTTGACACATTAGTCCGTTAACATATTTTATTATCAAAGGTAATTTAGTAAATGAACATATTTATATATTAAAAATATGGATGAATTATTTTAACTTGCTAAAATACTCTCAAATTCCATTTACTTAAAATACGAATTAGATTTTAATAATACTATTTTGTATTTAGTGTAACACAAAATTAGACAAGGTTTTATATAAAATTTGACAAAATTAAAATGAAAAATAAATAAATATTAAATAAATGCTTGGATAGTCATTTAAATTCATTATAGAGTTTATAAATAATATTTTCAAAATAATAAATTTCTATATGTAAATTTGAAATTATGTAAAATTACTTAGACTTTATCACACATATGAAGCTGATCAATTATTTATTTGATATGAAAACAAATGAATTGTATAATATTTATTCTATTACTTAAATTTAAAATTTGTTGAGAAGGAGATAGAGAGAATAATTTTTTTAGAATTTTAAAATTATTATATTTTAATTGGGTTTATTACATAAAATTATTAAAACTTATAGTTTTTATTATTTGCATAAAACAATAGGAATTGTTGAAGAAAATGCCAAATAAAATTTTTAGAATTTTGAAATTATTATATTTTAATTGGGGCTTATTGTATAAAATTTTTAAAACTTATAATTTTTATTATTAACAGAAAACTACAGGGACTGCTAAAACAAATACCAAAATGGTGTTTGGTACAACGGGGTAAGATAGTTTTGCCCTTGAAAAACATTAATTTACTTTTATTTATCAGTCAAAAGACTAAAATAAATGGAGACATGTTATTAACTTTTTAGTGGTATTTGATAACTATAAATAAATTGAAAATTATCGTTTTTACTTTTTAGTGGGCATAAGTTACAAATCTTACTCTCTATTTATTATGCTTTAACAAGAGAAAGAAAGAAAACAGAAAACAAATCTCTTCTATAGCAGTCTTAACAAAAATTTCAGCTGAGACTTAACCGATTTTTTCACGGAAATTAAATTAGGAGAACAAAAACACTTTGAAGTGGACTGCATATATAAACTCAAAAATAACATACAACTTGAGTCAATAATGGTAAAGAAAATGAACGTACACAGACAGGTTTGGATTTGGATGATGAAGAATGCACTGACAGCTTTAATTTGAGTTCTCTTTTTCGGGTAAGTTAGGGAACAGCAAGGCCGATCAATTTGAAAAAAAAAACTAAAATGTAAACGCAGCTTGAAACTTGGTTTCTTTTGGTTTTTGGGGAGGGGAGGGGGGGAGGGGAGGGAATGTATACGCAGCTTCAAACTTGGTTTCTTTTGGTTTTTTTCCCCCCGGGGGGGTGGAACCGGGAGGCCTGGAAGGAGGGGAGGGAATGCAAACGAACTAACGAAGCCTCAATCCTCATGCAGCTGTATTTATATGAAGTGGGTACTGCGGACTCATCCACGAAGGAAGACTTTTTATGTCATTGGTGTCTCTTTATTTTTGACCTTTTGGCTAGCTGACAGAAGAATGAGGAGTGCTACGGACACTCGCGAGTGTCTCAATCGCGGCTCTATATATAGACACGTGTCAACAAAGAATTATCAAGAGCCGCGACTGATAAAAAGTAAAGGCGTTGCGCCCCTTGTACCCATGACGAAGTTATTTTCAATATTCGATGTTTATAAAAAGTTTATAAAAAGTCTTGCTCTATATTAATAATTCTATTAATAAATACTTTATTTAAATAAATTATATTTGTAAAGATATTAAGATCGAATTTAATAGGGGTGGGCACGGGTCGTTCAATCCGACCCAACCCGCATATAGAGCGGGTTGAAAAATTTTAACTTGACCCAACCCATTACATATCTCAATCCAATCCGACCCAACCCACAAAACTGCAGGTTGGGTTGATTGGGTTGGACTCTTAAAAAAATTCATTTTTATAGTTTAATAAAATAGTGAATAAAAATAAATAAATTAATTAAAAAAATACAAATGTTAAAATCTTTAGAACAAATCCAACATTTCAAAATTTTTATATGAAATATCAAAATTTATATAATAATTTTTACACACATACGGGTTGACCGATTGAGTTTGGTTGATTGGATTGGGTTTTTGAAAAAAATGTATTGTTATAGCCTAATTAATTAGTGAACAAAAATAAATTAATTAATTAGATAAACTATAAAAATACAAATATTAAAATCCTTAGAACAAATCCAACATTTCAAAGTTTTCATATTTATATTTTTTAATTTTTATATAAAATATCAAAATTTATATATGGATATACAGGTTGACGGGTTGGGTTGGGTTAAAAGTTTTTAACCCAACCCAACCCGCACTATGTGCGGGTTGAGAATTTAACAATCCAACTCAATTCGTTTATTTTATCAACCCAACTCAACCTACAAAAAATCACACAAATTGGGTCGGGTTCACGGATCGGGCATATTGATGCCCACCCTAGAATTTAAGATCCATATCATAGCGGTAGGAGACGCAACACGCAAGAGTGTTTAAAGTAACTTTATAAAACGGTCAAGGCGCGCAACCGGTCAAAGTTCATGGGGGAAATGGAAATTAGGTGGATTCGCCTTCTCAATGGGGCCAGCAAAGAAAAAATTAGGGTGGAAGTAGTAACTTTCGAATAAAGGGCTAATAGAACTTCGGCCCGTTTAGGAAGAAAACTATCTACGTAACTGCATCGGGTTGGATTAGAATTTTTTAAAAGGACGGCCCAATATGCTCATTATATATGTTATCACGTGTCAATTTCATCATATTCACACTGTTCGAAGTTAGGTTTAAATTTTCAAATTTCAACATGGGTGCGGTGAGTTTGAAATCGAACGAAGCTAAACCTCCACATTAGGTCGATCTTTTTATTGCAACATTTTTCAATTTCATGGTTCCGAAGCAGATTAATATCAAATCGGTTTTTCGATTTTTATAAATTTCAAACAGACAAAAGCATATTAAGTATTCGTATGGTTAATTACATTTGATGTCATACGACTTTTTATTATCAAAATTTGAAACAGCCAGATTTTCAATGAGAACATTAGTTTTGTGTTTGTCACAAATAGAGTTGGCAGCAATACTCGCGGGCCCCGATTAATTTGGGGTGGGTATGGAGCCCCAGAAAAATATGAAAATGAAACAAAATATATTAAACTAATGTTCCCTAACTTAGTGTAATGACTAAAAATTAACTGAAACAAAATATATTAATTTTGTATTTAATTTTTTTTCAATTTTTATTAAAAATTAATTGAAAAATTATGATATTCCCTTAACTTTTGCCATAATTTTTTAATTAATTATGATTTAAAAATTTATTAAATTAGATACATAATTACAGGTATTTATATTCCCAACATCAAACAATCACTAAGGGTAAAATGGCAAGATTAGTAAAAAAAAAAAAAAAGAAATTGATACTCAGAGGTTTGGATGTGTTCTTAAAAAACCAAAAGAGTTTCGATTGGTTTTGTCAAATAACAAGGGAGTTTTCCTCTTTTTTCCCCCTTGTTTTCGCTATTGATAGTCAATAATGGATTTGAAATATATAAAAAAAATTGTAATTTGTTTTTTCATTCACTCACTAATTAATTCAATGGTGCTTAGCTAACTTTTGTCTCAATTTATAAGCAAGTGGCTGATACCTTATGCCATGTTCTGTATTGAGGTGGTGTAACTTAAAAGTTAAAAAAAATATTGTAATTATAATATAAAACTAATAATTTGTAATAAATATGATTTTTAATTAATAATTTTGAAAAAAAAAATAAAGATATTATAAGCTTTTCATCGTATATGTGGTTAATCAAAACAACTCAACTTTCAAATCACAGTAGTTAGTATTTATCAAATATTTGGTGCTGTGACTAACCTTTATAACATTGATGTGTTGAGGTCATATTGGTTGGAATGTACGATGCGGTACATGATGACATTGTTGCCTCATTCGTGCTTCAGAGTGAAGCAGATTATTCGTGGCAGACTTTTAATTAATATTTATTTCCTTCTGGTTTCATAAGCAAAATTGGAATGTTAACAGTGTGGTTGTTGTCATAGCAGAGCAGCGAGTCCTGCAGTCTTTTTTTCAACCCAGTTCCCCAATTGTCATCTTGTTTGCTGTCCGGAATGGACAGAAGCCAAGGGCGTGGTAGGCAAAGGGCTTGACACTGACTTCTAAAGAGAGCCGGGAAAAAAACTTCCTTGGGATGGTCAATAGTCACACTCCTCGACTCATATGACTGACCAATTTGAACCGTGCGCTCTTCCCACCTCAATGCTTCTCAATCTGAGTTGGAAGGTATGTCAGAAGAGTGACTTCAAAATCCTTTGAATGACTAAACAGAATTTTTTATCCATGCCAAAACCAACTACTCACATGTAAAATTTATTAACATACGATTGGATGATCATATTCTGGAGGCAGCTTACAGCGAAAACAAAAATAATAGAATGGTGCAACAAAAGTACAAGAGCTGATTCACTAAGGCTACATACAACAAGAGAATATGGTGTAAATAAACTGAAATTACAATGCAATTATTAATTATTGGTCATCTGTTTCAAGTGAATAGCAAGCAAAAGTATCTAGCAAAGTACATTCAAAGGTCATATCACTTTAGCTGCACTGCTGCAGGCTGGAATAACAAATAAAAATTAATTAGGGAATGAGTTTCTTTTAATCCATTAAGTAACAAATTTGATACTCAAGAGGAATAATACACCAAAGAATCATGATTGTTGACAAACATGTTAGCTATATAGAACACAAACATCGGAAGCAGATACCCGTCTAGAGATGCCAACAGTTGAGCACAAAACTAACTCAGGATTTCAACCAACTGTTCTCGAATCAAGTCCCTCCCCAAGGTTCTGAAGAACAAAACCAATGAAGATTGTCAGGACAGCAATCCATCAGCTGCAGTGATCCAGTGGTTCATCGATGGTCCATTTCATCATTGATATGTATAACATGTTATCTTCCGGTCTCGGCGCATTTCATTCCAGCATTGTTAAAGGGCGACATACTAGGACTCATACTTGGACTCATACTCGGGCTTTCTTCTCTTAGAGTACCATTCAGCATCGCTAATTCCCGCAGTTGTTGCTTCTTGTAATGATCCAATGATTCATCCTGCATACAGAGATGAGTTTGAACAAGCAGGAATTAGGAGAGATGCTAAAGGAAAGAATATCGACAAAGGTCAGAGAAAATACAAGAGTTTGCTTGTTCACACCACGGGCTTCAAAAGGTTCTCTAGTATTGCTACAGCATGATCCAAGCAGGAATTTATTATTACCTCTGGAAATTCAGCCTCCACTAACATGTGCAGTGGCTCATTAAGATGCTCATATCCAGGTTTATCCTTAAGTTTTTCTCCTAAAGAACCAAAGGGTAAAGAATTATCAAGAGAAACCAAGATGGTACAATAATGTCAGGCAACACCGATTATTAGGAAATACGAAGAAGCAGTTGGCAAATGCAAGAAGCACTTCCCCATTTGTAGAACATGAAGAACATGAAATGAACCTTGATTTCCACTTTAATAGATAAACTAGGAATTATATAAATTCATATTTTAAATGTATCTGAATAGCATAAATATGAAAATCATTGCAAAAAGTAAAAAAAAGTAAAAAGCAAAGAGAAATTTATCTCACAGCATTCCTATTATAAAAAAATATCAAATAAATGTGCTCTGAGATATAACTTCGTGCACGTTCAGAAGTTCTCAGGCCAAAGAACATTATAGCAGCTACAAAAACTCATGAGCCAGCAGGTCTTGTCCCAGTACAAGGTGAAGCAACTAAAATTATGCTTTAAGACCTTTATCTATATATCACAAACGCAGGAAGAAAATTATTTCTATATCAAAATCAAGATCACCCAACCAAACAATGGTACCTTCCAATATACCTAGTGTATGTATATGGGCATCCATTGATTGATACTTTGAATTTAATTAATAAATCAACTTCAGGTGTCATGTTTCCACATTAAAGAGAGAGAATAACAATTAACTAGATATGACGGGACTGGGTAAAATTTTGCTCAAAATATACTACAAAGATCAAATTTTATTACTTTTCACCTGCTGTCATGTCTCTCCAACGTCAGATCATGTCCTCGAGCAACTCTTTCGGCTTTCTTTGCCCATTTTTCTTCTTTTTACTGCTTGAAGCTAATATGAAGCCAAATGAAAAATAGATTAGTCATTTCAAATTCAATTTAATTGTCAATTGAAAAGTTCAATTGTTACCTTCATCAGCTGTAGAATCAATAGTTAATGAAATATACAATAAGAAGAGTAAAAAATTTCACCTGCAAATTAGGACAGCCGAGGAAGCATCCGTAAACATAAGAGTAATTATATCACTCTGAAATTTCATAAGAGAGAATTAGGACAGCAGCGAAAGAAATAAACAAAGCAATTTGCAAAGGACACAGGCATAAACATGATAGTAAGAATAAAATATCAAACTGTAAGAAACAAGTAAAGAATTCAAGAGAAGCGAGAAAAACAAATCAAAAACAAACTGAGAAGCAGGAAGAGCTGTGATGGTAAATCTTCATCTAAAGCAGTTGAAGAACGAGCAATGGATACCGGTCCTTCTTCGTGCTATCGAGAAAGGAGTCAGAGTTGAGATCGAGAGAACGACGGAGACCGATTCTTCGTCTCCGTAATTTTCCCCTTTTTCTAAAATGCTATTTCGCATTTCCTTTGCTTTTTGGTTTCCGTATTTCGATTTTGTTTTTAATTAGGTAAGAAAAAAAGATCGGGCCCTATTTCAAAAGAAAAATAAGAAGGGGCCCTAAAAGTAATTTTTCCGAGCCCATGCATTCGATTAAAATATTTCATTATCTTAGTGGACAGATTGCCCAAGAAAAAATATTCGATTAAAGCACATATTTTAAAAGGTAAATAACGCGCTCAGAGATGTTTAATCAATAATACAGTTGTTTATTATAGTGATAACTACTAATTATATATTAATTCTCCAAAATAATTCCACATTTATCATATTATCATTTACTTATTTTGTAAGCGTTTTAAAGATATTTAAAAATTTTTCCATTTGACAATGGTCAATTAAGGGTAAAGTTTAAATTATGTCACAAAAAGTTTTTGAACAATGTTAAACAAAGCATTTACTGTTTTAACAAAAGAATGCATATGAATGAGGGGACAAAAGAAAGTAAAAGTATGAGTTTGACTATTATCACAGTAATTATTTCTATTTCAAAGATTGAAATGGGAACATTCATATATTTTGCGGAATTTTCTCAGTTACTTTTTAAAATTACATGTACATGGATGATTGCTTGCTATTGTGAAAGGCGATATATTTAATTTGAAGAAAATTCCTTCTAGACCGGTAGCGTTGGTCGTAGTTGCCCTGTCGAAGAAGTGTTGTTAGCTCGAAACCTATTGCAAATGTCAATGCAAAATGGCTTGAATGTTTCGTTGTAGAGCTGACGACAAGCTTCTGAAAACAACGTGCCATATTGAAACACAACAACAATAATGGCAGTGCCAATCCATGTTGTGTACAAAATGAAATGGCCAATATTGGAACGTGGAATAAATGTGGAGACCAATGATATTGCCGAATTCGATCCTGAGACAATAGCAACAAGGCCCCAGAATTGGGAAGAATTTTCTAGATGAAGCCGAGACTTGAGGTCTGCTGAATGTGCATAACAGTATATGGCTGTGGCAATGAGAAAAGACAATACATTTATTGAGTGTGTTTCAAGCAAGGGCTTAGTTTTGCCTTGCACATTTGCACCCACAATGCCAATGAGAGCTGGAATCAGATATCCAAAAATGCTGGGATATGACATCGAGCAGAAGAGATTTCGCCCACTGCAAAATCATTAAAATGATTAAATCATCTTTTGTATATCCCATTTTTTGAAAAAAAAAAATTAAAATTGAAAAGTTCTTTTATTAATTTCCTCTCAGTTTGTCTATCAATTTTTTTTTTCTTTTGATTGAAGCAATTCTCCTCTAAAAATTTGAGGGAACACTTTTCATCTGCACCCAAATGTTTCATCAAAATTTTATTGTATACACACTTGTTTCAATAGCTATCACGGCTCACCCATTTATGTTAAATATTTTTTTTTGCCGTTAATTTTGACATCTTTGACATTGAAAGACAGTTTTGCCCTTACTTAAAATTTTTAAGTGTAAAATCACCAAAAAAAACTACAACACTAGTTTCAAATTCCAATTGACGTGTGTGAATATTAAAATTTCTTAAAGGTTAAAGAAAAAAAGTAAAAATATTTTGTTATGGGAATCAAAATATCCCCCTGTACCATCATCCATAATCGTCCATCCATGATAGCAATTTAATAAACTTGAAAAAGCTAGAAATCCAATCCCAGTGCATCAAACAGCCAATTTTCTTCATAAAGTTTAGCTTTTGCTTTTAAAAATTCTAACTCTTGAGACCCTAAATAAACCCATATTCAAAGTTACATGTTTCCATATAACGAAAATCTTCAATTTACCCTTTTAAAATTTTGAAAACATTAATTTACTTCTATTTATCAGTCAAAAGATTAAAATAAATGGAGACACGTTGATGATAAACTTTTTAACTTCAAAGTGGTATTTGATAAATATAAATAAATTGAAAATTATCATTTTTTAGTGGGAATAAGTTACGAAGAGAAAGAAAGAAAACAGAAAACAAATCTCTTCTATAGCAGTCTTAACAAAATTTTCAGCAGGGACTTGAACCAATTTTTTCACGGAAATTTAATTAGCAGAACAAAAACGCTTTGAAGTGGACTGCACATATATATATATATACTCAAGAATAAATATACAACTGGAGTCAATAACGGTAAATAAAATGAACGTACACAGAAGGGTTTGGATTTGGATGATGAAGAATGCACTGACAGCTTTGCATTTGCATGCATATATATCTCAGCAAACCCTGGATTGAGTTCTTTTTCTCTCGGTAAATAAGGTAGGGAACAGCAAACCCGATCAATTTTCAAAAAAGAAAAAACAAAACTTATGCCCTGTCTTTTTCAATTCTTACCGAGTGTTGAAAATGACTGCGTTATGCCCTGTCTTTTTCAATTCTTACCGAGTGTTGAAAATGACTGCGTTATGCCCTGTCTTTTTCAATTCCTACCGAGTGTTGAAAATGACTGCGTTATCCCCTGTCTTTTTCAATTCATGTACCCCTAGCTGTACATGTAAGAAGAAATGCTCTTCCGAATAACATATTGATACCAGATCAACTGTTGTTTCTTCAGAACTTGTTAGGAAAGGTTACTAGCAGTAAAGTTAGATGAATATACATACTGCTATGAAATTTGAACAGCTCCTTACATAATTGGTGTAACTTCTTATACAAACAAGTTCCCTTCCCGGCAATAGATATCAATATTCAGATACTCAAGAAATTATAAGGGTGTTGAATGTGTTGTTTTTGGCCCTTACTAGTTGCTCGCGTCCAAGTCAAGCGAAAAGTATGCACCCAAGTACTTACTGTTTTTATAATAAAACTCAGAAACTTCACTTCCTCCCAACGTAAGCTCCCAGTTTAGACAGATCAGGATTCCAAAATGATAGCTCAGATGATCCGATACAAACATGAGACTTCCAGGGGCCCATGTTATGACAGGAGGCTCTGTATGAAAACTCATCCAACTTGCAACCCTGACAAGAAAAATAAACAAAAACAAACAATGTTTATATAATAACAATACCAACGTCAAAAGAATATAGTATGTGGATATAGAACTCATTATGTAAATTGGTGCTCAAGGTACTTGCTCAAATGTAGAATCAAAACCATTGTTGGTTTGCCCAGAAGACTGTGAATACTATGACTGGGTCAGTGTAGGGGAAATAACATCCCTTTGAATTCTAAGCATTCAAAAGGCACGAGAATCAAGGAATTTTGCTTATCAAACCTCTTTCCTGCTCCTTGCACTCCAAGCATATACACTACCATCACCAGAACCTTCCAAAACCAAGAAAGTAAAATTAGTACAGAGAGTGCAACTAATGAGAGGTGCTTGGCCACACTAGGTTGCTTCCGCATGTGTGGGTGCACTCACTATGTCAGCATTTCATTGATTTATTTTCATTAACAAGCAAGTCAATGGAAAAAGAGAACATAAATTCATTGCAATGAACTCTGTGGAAACAAGCTTGATGCCCAACATTTCAAGTCGTGTATTTCAAATACCAACAAGGTGGTAACAAATTTGAGAATTATACACAGCACAAGTGCAAGAACCTTAATATAAAATATCAAAGCAGCCAAAAGCAAATATTAATAAATTATCCAAGTCACTGTGCCCTAAGAACTGAAAGGAGAAACTCTACCTGGCTGAAAGATGCCTCCAATGTGGAATTGTGAGAAACTGGCTTCGCATTATAAATGGATAAATAAAAACAACAGCAAACAGAAGCTCATTAACAGAGATTCCAATGTATAGAGGGATATATATGTACAATATGTTACATTTGGGAGATGAAGAAAGAAAAAGTAAACTCACAAGTGTGCCTTGGAATGAGTAGAGCACATGAATATGTCCTTCCAGAGTGGTCAGAAGCATAAGTCTCCCATCATTGCTGAGCTTTACCTCATTAGCATCTGATACATCTCCACCATCAGAGAAGATGTCGAAAGGACCCTAAGAGTATTCAAATTTTACAAAATTAGTGCATGATAAAAGTACTACGACAAATAAACTTCCAAGATATTCTTAAATATTAATTTTAACCTCATACTTGCGAGCATCAAACAATCTTATGTATCCTCCAAAGGCAACTGCAAAGGCACGCCCTTGATCATTGTATGCTGTAGCAGGCCTTCCTTGAACATGCAAGAGACCCGATTTGCCAACAGAGATCATAAATACAATTGAAAATGGGGGAAAAAACAGTTTGAATGTGACCATGCATGGCATGATATCCACCTGGCATTTCTCAGCCTGTTGATCCCAGAGCAGAACAGTTCAATCAACAGAACCAGAGATAAAGCAATCTTTGGAGGAGCACAGGCTAAGTGAAACAACCCTAGAAGCAGTAAAACATATATATAGATAATAATGATTACAAAACATTTACAAGAATCAGCGAATTACAAACCTGTCATGATGACCTTTGAAGTAATGCATGAACTTGTTATCGTGCAAAGAAAGAAGCCGTAGAGATTCTGAATAAATGAACATATCAAATAAGTGCCTAGTAAAGCAATCCACCAACATGCAAAACATAAATATTCCGATAAACATACCATCCCAACCATTCTTGAGGAATATATGAAATGTAAGCTAGGGATTGCCAAGAAAAAAACTTTGATCAATTTCCAGCTGAGAATATTTATGCCAACTCTTGCCGCAATCACATCTGCAATAGTTCCCACTGTTGGATACACTGCCTTATAAACAGCAATTCTGACCAAAAAAAAAAAACAGGGGTTAAAGTTATAAGTACAATCAATTAGGTGGTAGCCATGCAACATGAATGTGCTTGGTTTGCTGCCTAATAGCTATGCATACATATATATATATAGGCATTCATCAATATCGAATTATTTTTAACATTCAAATAAGTTAGAAAAAACATAGAAAAACTTACCAGGCACATGGCGCCATCCCACTGGCTAACCCATAAAAGAAGCCATCGACGACCACCGGAACACCAGCGTTTCCAGCAGCAGTTGATGCTACATGGCTAATGTGTACAAACACATGTTCATCTCTCAATATCAGTGTATGCAACAAGTGAAAAGATATATAAATTAGATTGAAAGCACAAGTAAGTAAACATGAATGAATACCTTACCTGCCATATTCAACAGCATCAAAGGGCGAAAGAAAGTCGACAGAAGTGTTAAGAATATATGAAATGTATATTCTTGAGGAAATTACAACAATTTCCTCTCAATTTCACAATTATTTGCGCTTGAATGAGCTTTGATCATTAATTTATCCATGCATGAAGTTATAGTAGATATGAAATTACGTGGACAAAAAATTATTTTTTTACCTTTTTTTACAGGATTCTTTTTGAGAAGCCACTTTCTATTTTACATTGCGATGCCACTTTCCTTAATACATTATACTTGATCTTTGTTTTAATAGAGCTCATTTGTTTGCCGGTAGGAATGTTCAAGCCTGAATCTGACCCGATAAAAAAAACTTGAAGCTAGACTCTAAAAAAATCCGAACATTTTATAGTTAGGATCGGGTTGGGCTTGATCCGAATCGGATCGACATTGAGTCGAGCCCAACCCGACCCTACTGAAATAATTTTCATATTATTTTAATAATAAACTATTTTTTAATATTTTATTTTATATTCATATTATTTTAATATTTTCTTTCATACATGCACCTTAATTCAATAATTTAGACAACTAAAATTTGTCAATATTTTATAATTTTATGACCGCATCCCAAATTCATTCATGTTATTTTTTTATTTTTTATTTTTATAACCATTTCTTACCGTTCACTATAAGTACTGAAATATTTTATAATATATTAATGATTTTATTGAAATCACTTATTTTTAATTTATTGAAATTATTTATTCATATATAATATACAATAAAAAAACGAGGAATGAGATGGAGATGAAAATTCCTCATCCCAGAGTGGGGAATGGGGATAAAATTTTTAATGAGTGGAGATTAAATTCCTATTTGGTTTCTATCCATTCTTGAGGTGTAGTAACTCTCTCAACATTCCAAGTATAACCCTTTTGACACAGTTCGCTTTCTATTTCAAAGTTCATACATTTTCAAAATTATGAAACTAAAATCAGCCAGAACCAATTTTTTTTCCTTTTCAACTTCGATTAAAATTTCACTATAATTTAAATAAAATAAATTAAAAATTAAAAATCCAGCCCAAAAAACTATTGCTGCAATACTGAGTGGCAAAACTTAATTGCTATCGTTACCGCAAAATTCAACACCCAACAACCAACTGAAAACAAATCCACACGAAATGCGACATCAAATGAAAGGAACAAGAAGTTCAAATCAAAACCGATAAAACCTTTATTAGAGAGAAGAAAGAAGGCTTCGTTGTAGAAAGAGAATGCGCGCGATCGAAGGCTGTGCTGTATAGAAATAAAACAGCGATCGAAGAAAGCGTCTTCGCTATCGTTGTATAGAGAGAACAGAGCGATCGAAGACTGTGTCTTCACGATGGGAGGCTGTGTTGAACAGAACGATCAAAGACAGCGTCTTCAAGAGAGAGCATAGAGCGATCGAAGACTGCGTATTCACGATCAGAGGCTGTGTTGAACAGAAGGATTGAATGCTGTGCTGTATAGAGAGATCGAGGAGTAGAGAGAAGATACCGGCGAATACGCAGGAGCAAAGGCTCTGAATTTATAGGGGAGGGATTAGCGCAACTTGACGGCCGTTATGACCGTAAATGCCTCTGTTAGATTTAACGGAGAAGTCACGGGGTTACCCGATGGTCATCAGCATCTGGGAATCTCATCAGTTTAATTAGTTAAAAAGAATTAACCAACCACTCGGCTCAGCCCGATGGTCATCAGCATCTGGGAATCTCATCAGTTCGAACCCCCACAATACTATTGTGGGGGTATTTCACCTTCTCTCTTACTTATAAGTGAGGAGTAGACATCCCTCAAATATTTGTGAGGGTTAAAATCTGGGCAGAACTTCATTAACATTGATGTAAGTTGGTCCTAGTAATTGTCTGATTTGTACATATCAGTTATAGTCTCATTTAATATGAGTTGTAATCTGAACAATAGTCTCATGTAATTAAAAAAAAAAAAAGTTAAAAAGAATTAACCTTTGCTTCAGATCAAACGATTCACAGTTAACCTTGAACATCAAACATGCAGGCTAAACTATCAACTCATACACATTGATTTTTTTTTTCCCGTGACATTAACGTCAATGGTTCAATATATAAGTCTAAATTCATAAAATATTAATATAGTTTAGGGGTCTATTCATAAAATATTAATATAGTTTAGGGGTCTATCAAACCAACAGCATGGTTGATGTGTTTACTGAATAAACATTTAACACCAAAACAAGCTAGATCTACCCCAAACTATATGGCGGATTGGAAGTTTTTGAATTACCAGTTTTACTGATAAAAAAGATGATGATAAGTTAGGATTCTAAGGCTCTTTTATACTAAATCATAAAACATAAATTTACCGAATTACGTAACCCGAATTATGATGTCTTAATAAAGTTGTAATTGCAAAACAAGCCAGAACTTAAATCCAAGTCTAAAGAAAAAAAACCAAAGATCTGAAAAGAATTTTAAAAATTAGAAATGAAAACTTCAAATAATGAAATGATACCCAGAGCAAATGAAATTGGAGATGATAACCATAGCGTTAGCAACGCGTCGTTAAATTGTCATAACTCGAAACCACATTATTCGTTCATACACGATACCTTTGGATTGAAGATCCAAAATAATAATTTTTTTTAAAAGTAATGAAAACCAAAATTACAAGTATTCTACTTGTTTGGGAGGGATACTGTTTGGGACAAATGCGTCGAAGGGACCAGGAATGACGAGCAGACATCTGATGGCGGAGTTCTGCGAACCGATGTGTTCCGTTAAAGCCTAGCGCGTGGAAGAACAGGATCAGAAACATCCTGCTCGTCCACGATGTTGTCGTCCGCGAGGCCAATTCCTATAAAAGGCATGAGGCCATTCCGGCTAGAGATCGAGAGGCGAGGAGACCCGGTCGACGGCAGTTGGCAAGACGTGCTCTCCAGCACGAGAATCTAGGCACAACAGCCACGCTTTCCCCAGAACCGCGACGTAACACGCAAGATCTCACAGAGCCATGACAGCCACACTTTCCCCAGAACCGTGGCGTAACACGCAAGGTCTCACAGAGCCGTGGCAGCCACGCTTTCCCCTGAACCGTGGCGTAACACGCTAGATCCCATGTGTTGATGCGAGATTCCGGTTCTCCTCGTTCTACGATCAGGATCTCTGCTCGATCAACTTCGTCACTACCAGGAGGTCTCCTCGCCAGGCTTCTTCTCCGGAGGTCCCTGCGTACACAGATAAGTCAGAGTACGCCGGTTGTTTTCCCGGCGCAAACCCTCCGACGCTCAAGTCAGATATGAAGGTTCGGGAAAAGCTTGCCACAGGTCTTATGGCGTTTCTTGTGGTTTTCTCCCCTTTTCTCAAGAATGCCAACCCTTTTACCTTCGTTGGCTACCTTTTTATAGGCTTCCTCTGAATCTCAGTCTTCCGCTCTTTTCGAGACGGTATGGGACTTCAACTGCTGCGTTATGGGCAAAACATGGGATCTAGCGTGTTACGCCACGGTTCAGGGGAAAGCGTGGCTGCCACGGCTCTGTGAGACCTTGCGTGTTACGCCACGGTTCTGGGGAAAGTGTGGCTGTCATGGCTCTGTGAGATCTTGCGTGTTACGTCGCGGTTCTGGGGAAAGCGTGGCTGTTGTGCCTAGATTCTCGTGCTGGAGAGCACGTCTTGCCAACTGCCGTCGACCGGGTCTCCTCGCCTCTCGATCTCTAGCCGGAATGGCCTCATGCCTTTTATAGGAATTGGCCTCGCGGACGACAACATCGTGGACGAGCAGGATGTTTCTGATCCTGTTCTTCCACGCGCTAGGCTTTAACGGAACACATCGGTTCGCAGAACTCCGCCATCAGATGTCTGCTCGTCATTCCTGGTCCCTTCGACGCATTTGTCCCAAACAGTATCCCTCCCAAACACCGGTCCCCCAGTTTCTGGTGTTGGGTAATGTAGTGGACCAGCAGTAGAAACTCGATAGTACTCGCTCGCGTGGGTTTGGAAAAGGCTGCCAGGAGTCATGTCGCATTTAATTGCGGACGAGGTGACGTGGCAGAAATCCCCCCCCTCCATTTGAATTTCAAACCGACGGTTACGGGATTCTCGGAATATGCGTCATTAAATGCTGGCAGCCCAAGAGTTTGCTTCTCAGTAAGGAAACCCAAAATCTTCAAACACGAACTCGTCATTTTCTCCATTCTTGTCTCTCCGGCGAATGAACCTCGGCGCCAAAGCTGTCATCCCTGTCTCTCTCTGACCGAGTCCCTGCTTCAGGTATTTCTTCTATTTTTTTCGGTATTGGTTAGTTGTAGGTAATTTCCTTTCTCTCTGCTTTGCTTGAGGTTGTAGTTGGCGGTGGTGTTTTGGTTAGAACTTAGGATATGTCGAAGGGTAAGGAGAAGGTCGTTGAGGTTGGTGACGACGAACTAGGTTTTTTGCCTAGTCTGCCCGCTGATTTTGCTTTTGATCCCGGGATCCCCTTAGAGCCCATTAGGTCTAGTGTTGGTACTAGCGCTAGGAGGATGTCTCCCCAAACAACCTCCTCGAGCGACAGTAGCGATGAAGAAGGATCTTCTGGATCGGAGAACACCTTGAGTGAGGGTCAAGGGGATGATTCTGGTGAGGCGTCCCCATCAGGAGCATCACGACCAGAAGAACGGGGTACAGTAGGAGGTAGAGCCTTGTCGCGTGATTATGCCATCGATTACATGTCGTGTACGACCACGTTTGACGAGCTCAATGACCTCCGACTTAGGTATAGTATTCCTGGTGAGATACCTCTTAAGATCCCAGGAAAGAAGGATACACCTAGCCGGCCTCCCAGGGGATACGTTACCCTGTATCTGGAGAGCTTTAAGTATGGGCTGAGGTGTCCCTTGCAGCCTTACTTTGCCCGGATACTTAACGGGCTAAATCTGGCTCCTGGTCAGCTGAACCCCAACGGGTGGAGAGTGCTCTCTGGTCTGTTCATATTGTGGGACAGATGTTGCCAAAGCGAGCCCACGGTTGATGAGGTGAAGCACCTGTACCAGCTGAAGAGCAGCCCTAAAGATGCCGGCTGGTACTACTTCCAATCTGGTACCAAGAGCAGGAAACCCATAACTGATCTTCCAACTGGTGGTGGTGGGACTTGGAAGAGGAAATTCTTTTTTGCTGGGGGTCCCTGGGGTCAAGTTGCACAAATAGACGGGAAGGATTGTCGCGTCCCACCCCGTTTCACGGTCCCAGGTTGCCTGCTCGCTTTAGATGTCTTGTATCCATAATTGTTCCTGCTGTATTGGTTTGTCTCTAACCAAGTGTCTGTTTGTGCTGTAGTTTCCTGGGGTGTTCACTTCCCGCTCCGACCTGGTCTGCTTAAACGGGTCGAGGCTGTATTGGCCAATTCCTGCTCGAGCCGAGAACTGCTATCTACATACAACTTCCTCGAGTCTCGGTTGATACTTCCTGGCCATAAGATGGAGGACGCAGTGATTGGAGCTCTGACCAGGAAACGCTCTCGGCCTCCAACAACCGATAGGGACCAGGACAAAGATGCTCCCGCTGCGAAGCGAAAGAACATCGTGCAGCAGGTTCCTTCCTTGCAGGCTCTCCCTCCTGCCTCTGCTAAAGTCGGGGAATCCAGTAGAGCGGCCACTGATCCTGCTTCCTCTTCTCCACCTGTTGTGCCTCGGTCTCGCTTACCCGACAGCCGACCAGAACACCTGGTTCCCTATCTCAATGAGTTGTCTAAACTCGTGAGCAAGAAGGACCTGGAGGGCTTTGACGGTTGTACCCTGGGCGAGCTGGTGGGAGCCATGCAGTACAGTGCTTTCCATCTCAGCTGCATGGCCACCTACTATAAGGCCAAGGTTGGCCGTTACGACAGGAAGATGAAGGAGGACATTCAATCGGCGACGACCAGAGCTGACGTTGCCGAGAAAAAGGCGGGGGAGCTAAACGTTGAGAACCTCAAGCTGATAGAGCAAGAGTCCCTTGCTCAAGCAAAAGCCATTACCCTCGAGGAGGAGCTGACCAAGGTTAAGGAGGATCTCCAAGGGCAGAGGGCTATGTATGAGGCTCAGCTCGAATCTCTCCGCGATTCCCACCGAGCTCATGTAGAGAACTTGGAGAGGGAGGCCGACAACCAGTACGACCAGGGACTTCGGCATTCGTATCGTTGTATCATGGCCGTCCTCGGGAAGCAACACCCTGATCTGAAGATGGATGACCTTGCAGCTGGTGTTGCTCAACATATGGACGAGGAGGCGGCCAAGGAAGATGCCGAGGGGTTAGAGCCGATCGTGATTGAGGAGGGTAACTCTCCTCCTCGTGCAGTCCCTGCTGATGTTGGCGAGGCGAGCACCCCCCCGGACGCAACTGGTGATACCCCTCCCGCACCCGAGGAGGTCCAGCCAACCGATGCTGCTCGGCTCACTGATCCACCATCTTTTTGATATATTTCTTCTTGTATTGTAATGAACAACGTTTATGAAATTTATCCCCTCTGTTAGCCATTAATAAAAATGTTGTTGATTACTATCTCGTGTCGTACTCATGAATTAATTTTCGTCTGAAACGCTGATCGCTTCTGTCTCGTCGTAAGACAGGCTTTGAGACTTGGTGAGGCCTTTGCGTGCCGTAGAAAACTTTCCGAATGCTTCGGAGTCTGCTCGCCTTCTCGCGAACGAGCAGATCCTGGCATGCTGGGCTTTTGTCTGGCCCTAAGACAGGCTTTGAGACTTTGTCGAGCCTTCGCATGCCTTGGGAATCTTCTTCAAACGATTTGGATTCTGCTGCCTTCTCGTGGCCGAGCAGATCCTGGCATGCTTGGCTTCTGTCTCGCCATAAGACAGGCTCTGAGACTTGGCGAGCCTTTGCATGCCTTGGGAATCTTCTTCAAACGATTTGGATTCTGCTGCCTTCTCGTGGCCGAGCAGATCCTGGCATGCTTGGCTTCTGTCTCGCCATAAGACAGGCTCTGAGACTTGGCGAGCCTTTGCATGCCTTAGGATTTTCTTCAAACGATTTGGATTCTGCTGCCTTCTCATGGCCGAGCAGATCCCGGCATGCTTGGCTTCTGTCTCGCCATAAGACAGGCTCTGAGACTTGGCGAGCCTTTGCATGCCTTAGGATTTCTTCAAACGATTTGGATTCTGCTGCCTTCTCGTGGCCGAGCAGATCCTGGCATGCTTGGCTTCTGTCTCGCCATAGGACAGGCTCTGAGACTTGGCGAGCCTTTGCATGCCTTAGGATTTTCTTCAAACGATTTGGATTCTGCTGCCTTCTCGTGGCCGAGCAGATCCTGGCATGCTTGGCTTCTGTCTCGCCATAAGACAGGCTCTGAGACTTGGCGAGCCTTTGCATGCCTTAGGATTTTCTTCAAACGATTTGGATTCTGCTGCCTTCTCGTGGCCGAGCAGATCCTGGCATGCTTGGCTTCTGTCTCGCCATAAGACAGGCTCTGAGACTTGGCGAGCCTTTGCATGCCTTAGGATTTTCTTCAAACGATTTGGATTCTGCTGCCTTCTCGTGGCCGAGCAGATCCTGGCATGCTTGGCTTCTGTCTCGCCATAAGACAGGCTCTGAGACTTGGCGAGCCTTTGCATGCCTTAGGATTTTCTTCAAACGATTTGGATTCTGCTGCCTTCTCGTGGCCGAGCAGATCCTGGCATGCTTGGCTTCTGTCTCGCCATAAGACAGGCTCTGAGACTTGGCGAGCCTTTGCATGCCTCAGGATTTTCTTCAAACGATTTGGATTCTGCTGCCTTCTCGTGGCCGAGCAGATCCTGGCATGCTTGGCTTCTGTCTCGCCATAAGACAGGCTCTGAGACTTGGCGAGCCTTTGCATGCCTTAGGATTTTTTTTTTTTTTTTTCGGTTTCAAGCGAAATAAATTCGTCGACGTTACATTAATGGCAGGATTTGACTTACATGAAATTGTTCGGACATAAAACATAAAAATAAAAGATAGACAGCATGAGCAGAAATTGCTTTAAAATGTGAGCAAGTCTTACTGGAAGTATTTTCGGAGGTGTGCTGCGTTCCATGGGCGTTTCACTTCGTGGCCGTCCGCGCGAACCAGCTTGTAAGCTCCGGGCCCCGCTATCTGCTTGACTCTATACGGCCCTTCCCAATTCGGTCCCAGCACTCCTTGAGTCGAATCTTTGGTGCTCTGATTCACTCTTCTCAGTACCCAGTCTCCGACCCTGAATTGCCGTATGTTCACCTTCTGGTTATAATACCGAGCAACCCTCTGTTGGTAAGTGACTGATCGCTCGGCTGCTTGTTCCCTCCTCTCCATTAGCAGATCAAGATTCAAACATATCTGCTCGTCGTTCTCCTGTTCATTGAAATGATCTGTCCGGTGTGTGGCCGTTCCTACCTCAGCCGGCACGACCGCTTCATGTCCGAAAGCCAAAGCGAACGGTGTCTCCCCCGTAGCGGTTTTGTGGGTTGTTCTGTATGCCCATAGTACACCTGGCAGCTCGTCAACCCACGCACCCTTTTTTGCTCCGAGCCTGGTTTTCAGAAGCCTTTTGACTGTCTTGTTGGCTGCTTCTACTTGTCCATTCGATTGAGGGTGAGCAGGCGAGCAATACTTCAGCTCTATCCCGAGGTTCTGGCAGAAATCCCTGAAGCTGTGATTATCGAACTGCCTGCCATTATCCGTTACCAAGGCATATGGGATCCCGTATCGACAGACCAGGTTTCTCCACACGAAGTCTGTTGTTTTCTTCTCTGTGATTCTGCTAAGGGCTTCTACCTCTATCCACTTCGTGAAGTAATCTATAGCGACTATTGCATGTGTTGCTGCTCCTCGTCCCTTTGGCAATGGGCCGATCAGATCAATTCCCCATTGAGCGAATGGCCAAGGGGAGGCCATGGAAGTGAGCTTCTCTGGTGGTTGGTTAGAGAAATTCGCAAAACTCTGGCAGCTTGCACAGCTCCTGGTCTTCCTTTGCGCATCCTGGTGCATCGTCGGCCAGAAATATCCCTGCCTTAGAACCTTGTGGGCCAGGGACCTCCCGCCAGAATGATTTCCGCAAATTCCTTCATGCACTTCCCTCAGCACGTAATCCGCGTCGTCATCGTCCAAACACCGAAGGAACGGTAATGTATATCCTCGTCGATACAGTACCCCATCGATCATCGTGTATCTCGAGGCCTGAGCTCTAATCTTCCGAGCCCGTAGCTTATCTGGTGGTAAGACCCCGTCTCTAAGGTATGAAACTATCGGGTCCCTCCACGAGCTTTTTTGTTCTATCCGCAACACCCCCAAATTTTGCTCGATACTCGGGCGAGACTTCACTTCTAGGGGGACCGACTTTGGCATTTTTGGGTCGGCGACGGCTGCCATCCTAGCCAAAATGTCTGCTCGACTATTCTGCTCCCTGGGGATTTGTATCACCTCCACTGCTTCGAACTTCCCCATCATCTGCCTGACTATCCTTAGGTATTGTTCCATCTTCTCCTCTCTTGGTTGGAATCTTTCACTGACATGATTCGCTTGAGTTTCGTCGTTGCCTACATCTGCATCTTGCTGACCCAAGCATACTTCGGGCTCCGCGAACTCAGCTACGAAATCGGCCATTGCCTGGGCCTTTATCGCCGCGCGGGGTTTATAGTCTAAGTCGAATTCGCTCAGCTCTACAGCCCATTTGACGAGCCGACCAGAGGCATCCGGCTTGTGCAGAATTTGACGCAATGGCTGGTTGGTGATTACCGAGACCGGGAATGCTTGAAAGTACGGCCTCAACTTCCGAGCAGCAACCACAAGGGCCAGTGCCCATTTCTCCATCGTTGGGTATCTGGTCTCAGCGTCGAGCAGGGCCTTGCTGGTGTAGTATATCGGATACTGAATTCCTTCTTCCTCTCTCACCAGAACGGAACTGGCGGCCCGATCAGATACCGCCAAATACAGATTCAACTTGTCCCCATCCCTCGGTGTGGACAGTAGCGGAGCTTGCTGCAAGTAATGCTTCAAGTTCCGGAAGGCTTCCTCGCATTCTGGGGTCCATTCCGTTTTCTTTCCCTTCCTTATCACTTGAAAGAATGGCTGACACTTATCTGTAGCCTTGGATATGAATCTGCTCAACGCCGCCAACCTCCCCGTGAGGCTCTGCATCTCCTTCAGGTTTCGAGGAGACGTCATTTGCACAATCGCCTGGATCTTCTCGGGATTTGCTTCAATCCCCCTATGGCTCACCATGAATCCCAGGAATTTCCCTGACTCGACCCCGAAAGCACACTTCTCCGGGTTGAGCTTCATCTTATACTTCCTCAAAAGCTCGAACGTCTCCTCGAGATGTCTGACATGTTCTTTCGGGACTTTGGACTTGGTGATCATGTCGTCCACGTACACCTCCATGGTTTTCCCGATCAAGGGCTTAAAGACTTTATTCACCAGCCTTTGATAGGTGGCCCCAGCATTCTTGAGACCGAATGGCATCACCCTGTAACAGAACAGACCTTGGTTAGTGATGAAAGCCGTGCTCTCCTCATCCGGCTCGTACATGGGGATCTGGTTGTATCCCGAGAATGCGTCCATGAAGCTAAGCAGACCATGTCCAGCCGTTGAATCTACTAGCTGATCGATCTTTGGTAAAGGGAAGCTGTCTTTTGGGCACGCCTTATTGAGGTCTGTGAAATCCACACACATCCTCCACTTGCCGTTCGCCTTCTTTACCAACACCACATTTGATATCCACTCTGGGTAATTGACTTCCCGAATGAACCCTGCTCTCAGAAGCTTCTCCACCTCATCATTTACAGCCTCATACCTCTCCTGGTTGAAGCACCTCCTCTTCTGCCTTACTGCCCGAGCACCTTTCTTTATTGCCAGCCTATGACATGCTACCTCTGGGTCAATCCCTGGCATGTCCTCATGTGTCCAGGCAAACACGTCGGCATGAGCCTGTAAGCATTTCACCAACTCCTGCTTTTGCTCTCCCTCAAGTCTCGACCCGATTCTGATCGTCTTATGGCGTTTCTTGTGGTTTTCTCCCCTTTTCTCAAGAATGCCAACCCTTTTACCTTCGTTGGCTACCTTTTTATAGGCTTCCTCTGAATCTCAGTCTTCCGCTCTTTTCGAGACGGTATGGGACTTCAACTGCTGCGTTATGGGCAAAACATGGGATCTAGCGTGTTACGCCACGGTTCAGGGGAAAGCGTGGCTGCCACGGCTCTGTGAGACCTTGCGTGTTACGCCACGGTTCTGGGGAAAGTGTGGCTGTCATGGCTCTGTGAGATCTTGCGTGTTACGTCGCGGTTCTGGGGAAAGCGTGGCTGTTGTGCCTAGATTCTCGTGCTGGAGAGCACGTCTTGCCAACTGCCGTCGACCGGGTCTCCTCGCCTCTCGATCTCTAGCCGGAATGGCCTCATGCCTTTTATAGGAATTGGCCTCGCGGACGACAACATCGTGGACGAGCAGGATGTTTCTGATCCTGTTCTTCCACGCGCTAGGCTTTAACGGAACACATCGGTTCGCAGAACTCCGCCATCAGATGTCTGCTCGTCATTCCTGGTCCCTTCGACGCATTTGTCCCAAACAGTATCCCTCCCAAACACCATGTTTTGCCCATAACGCAGCAGTTGAAGTCCCATACCGTCTCGAAAAGAGCGGAAGACTGAGATTCAGAGGAAGCCTATAAAAAGGTAGCCAACGAAGGTAAAAGGGTGGGCATTCTTGAGAAAAGGGGAGAAAACCACAAGAAACGCCATAAGACCTGTGGCAAGCTTTTCCCGAACCTTCATATCTGACTTGAGCGTCGGAGGGTTTGCGCCGGGAAAACAACCGGCGTACTCTGACTTATCTGTGTACGCAGGGACCTCCGGAGAAGAAGCCTGGCGAGGAGACCTCCTGGTAGTGACGAAGTTGATCGAGCAGAGATCCTGATCGTAGAACGAGGAGAACCGGAATCTCGCATCAACATTTTGGCGCCGTCTGTGGGGATCCAGAGCAAAAAGCTTCTGTCGATAGCAAGAAGAGGGGTGGAGTAAGCGAAAGGCAATGGAGATAGGAGGAAGTAGCGCACAAGGGGGTGACATAAGGCTTAACGATTCCGTGACGCTGAGGGAGGTGATCAGCGAAGCACGGGAAAAAGTCATGTTCGACCGGATGGAGCGAATGGAAAAGCAGATGGAAACCTTGACAACCATCCTGCATGAGCTGCGGAACGAGCGAAGGGTAACCCAAGAGGGAAGGGTGAGGGGCGGTGGAGCGGCACCAGGTACCGATAGTGCGGAGAGAAGTCAAACCGCTGGGAGATTTGGCGGTGAGAGAGGTAACGTACCTCTGCGGGGAGAATTTCATAGAGAAAGAGAGCAGTCCCCGGTAAGACAGACTTGTGACGGGGGCGACGGGGTGGTGAACGCAGAGGAAACAGAACTGAGGCAACACTTACATGATGTAGAGCGAGAGCGGGATCAAGCTGCAGCGCGCGACCCTGGTCGCGCAGGACAGCTGGAGGAGGAAGTGCGAAGGCTAGCGCAAATAATTGATGACATGCAAGGGAGGAACAGAGCCCCTGGTTGGAGGATAATGCTGGACGGGGAATCACCGCTCGCAGCAGAGATCATGAGGGCAGTTATTCCAAGAGATTTCCGCCTCCCCGACCTCAGATACTCGGGAAGAACTGACCCGCTGGTGCACATAGAGCGCTT
>NW_006262201.1:4398962-4432384 GCF_000493195.1 Citrus x clementina
GAAGAAAGAAAAAGCATTTACCTAATCAATAGGCCGGAAACAGAAGGAGAGGAGGACCCCCCAGATTCTCCCGATTAAGTGGACGCAGGAAGGTAAGGGATAATTGCCTTCCCAGCCCTCTCCCAGAGGGCCGCCCACAGGTACCAGACGCAGCAGGGCCCCCACCAGCGCAGCAGGGCGCCACCTCCTGCCCTTGGGAGAAAGACATGGATTAGAAGACATGATTCGGCATCCGACGATCTTCATCACCATTCCCGCGGTAGCAGGACGAGCAGACCAGAAGCACTCCCACCGCCCCCAACTCACAGTGGGGCAAACAGAGAAAGAGCAGTGCATCTGGTCGACCAGAACCAGGACTATGGGCGGTACACTCCCTTGAAGATGCCCCTGGATGAGGTGTACGAGGCCATAAAGGGTCGAGGGCTGCTGCACCTCCCTACACCAATAACAAAGCTACCCAACAGGAGGGATAGAGGACGTTATTGTAAGTTCCATGGCACCCATGGCCATACCACAGCAGAGTGTAGAGATCTCAAGACCCAGGTCGAAGATTTGGTGAGAAATCGGTACCTGGACGAGTTTATGGATGGGACTTTCCCGATGGCGGCCACCACGGATGAAGGGGAGCAGAGTGATGGAATCTTGAGACGCGAGCCGCCCGCAGCGAGGGTGATAGCTGGGGGCCCAACGTTGGCCGGAGATTCGAACAGATCGAGAAAAAATTATGCCAGATACGCCATGACCAGTAAAGAGATACTCTTCAACACCCCAGCAGCCAAACGAGCAAGGGTCAGGCAAGTGCCAATCATGTGGACGGATGAGGATGAGGAAGGGATTCTATACCCCCACGAGGACGCTTTAGTCATCAAGGTTACGATCGCTAGCAAGAAGTTTGACCGGATACTGGTTGATACGGGGAGCTCGGTTGATGTGCTATTTAAATCAACTTTGGAAGAGATGGGAATAGCCGACCGGAAGTTGGAATACACCAACACCTCCTTGAAGGGGTTCGGAGGAGGGAAGCTGGTCCCTCTGGGCGTGGTCGAACTGCCTATCACAATCGGGAGCCCCCCGACAGAAAGAACAATGATACTGGACTTCGTCGTAGTGGACGAGGAAGGTCCTTACCAGATGATCCTAGGTCGGCCATTTTTAAGGATGAGCAAAGCGGTGCTGTCCAACCATTATCTGTCTCTGAAGTACCGAGTGAATGGGGTAGTCGGAGTGGTACGAGGAGACCAGAGGATCGCAAGAAGCTGCTACTCCTCGGCAGCAAGGGAGGCGATGCAGATAACATCCCTCGATACCCGAGTGGAAAACAAGACTGGCAGACAAGAACCCGTAGAGGATCTGGAAACAGTAAGCATGGGACCGGAGAACCCGGGAAAGACGATCAGAATCGGGTCGAGACTTGAGGGAGAGCAAAAGCAGGAGTTGGTGAAATGCTTACAGGCTCATGCCGACGTGTTTGCCTGGACACATGAGGACATGCCAGGGATTGACCCAGAGGTAGCATGTCATAGGCTGGCAATAAAGAAAGGTGCTCGGGCAGTAAGGCAGAAGAGGAGGTGCTTCAACCAGGAGAGGTATGAGGCTGTAAATGATGAGGTGGAGAAGCTTCTGAGAGCAGGGTTCATTCGGGAAGTCAATTACCCAGAGTGGATATCAAATGTGGTGTTGGTAAAGAAGGCGAACGGCAAGTGGAGGATGTGTGTGGATTTCACAGACCTCAATAAGGCGTGCCCAAAAGACAGCTTCCCTTTACCAAAGATCGATCAGCTAGTAGATTCAACGGCTGGACATGGTCTGCTTAGCTTCATGGACGCATTCTCGGGATACAACCAGATCCCCATGTACGAGCCGGATGAGGAGAGCACGGCTTTCATCACTAACCAAGGTCTGTTCTGTTACAGGGTGATGCCATTCGGTCTCAAGAATGCTGGGGCCACCTATCAAAGGCTGGTGAATAAAGTCTTTAAGCCCTTGATCGGGAAAACCATGGAGGTGTACGTGGACGACATGATCACCAAGTCCAAAGTCCCGAAAGAACATGTCAGACATCTCGAGGAGACGTTCGAGCTTTTGAGGAAGTATAAGATGAAGCTCAACCCGGAGAAGTGTGCTTTCGGGGTCGAGTCAGGGAAATTCCTGGGATTCATGGTGAGCCATAGGGGGATTGAAGCAAACCCCGAGAAGATCCAGGCGATTGTGCAAATGACGTCTCCTCGAAACCTGAAGGAGATGCAGAGCCTCACGGGGAGGTTGGCGGCGTTGAGCAGATTCATATCCAAGGCTACAGATAAGTGTCAGCCATTCTTTCAAGTGATAAGGAGGGGAAAGAAAACGGAATGGACCCCAGAATGCGAGGAAGCCTTCCGGAACTTGAAGCATTACTTGCAGCAAGCTCCGCTACTGTCCACACCGAGGGATGGGGACAAGTTGAATCTGTATTTGGCGGTATCTGATCGGGCCGCCAGTTCCGTTCTGGTGAGAGAGGAAGAAGGAATTCAGTATCCGATATACTACACCAGCAAGGCCCTGCTCGACGCTGAGACCAGATACCCAACGATGGAGAAATGGGCACTGGCCCTTGTGGTTGCTGCTCGGAAGTTGAGGCCGTACTTTCAAGCATTCCCGGTCTCGGTAATCACCAACCAGCCATTGCGTCAAATTCTGCACAAGCCGGATGCCTCTGGTCGGCTCGTCAAATGGGCTGTAGAGCTGAGCGAATTCGACTTAGACTATAAACCCCGCGCGGCGATAAAGGCCCAGGCAATGGCCGATTTCGTAGCTGAGTTCGCGGAGCCCGAAGTATGCTTGGGTCAGCAAGATGCAGATGTAGGCAACGACGAAACTCAAGTATGGCAGATATCTGTGGATGGGTCATCAGGAGAGCGGGGTTCAGGAGCAGGGATTGTCTTGGAAGGCCCAGAGGGGGAGGAGATCTCTTATGCTGTAAAGTTGGAATTTGCAGCCACAAATAACCAGGCAGAATATGAAGCCTTGATAGCAGGGCTGGAATTGGCTAGGGCCGTGAAAGCGGACAGAGTTAAGATCAGAACCGATTCCCAGCTGGTTGCGAATCATGTCAGTGAAAGATTCCAACCAAGAGAGGAGAAGATGGAACAATACCTAAGGATAGTCAGGCAGATGATGGGGAAGTTCGAAGCAGTGGAGGTGATACAAATCCCCAGGGAGCAGAATAGTCGAGCAGACATTTTGGCTAGGATGGCAGCCGTCGCCGACCCAAAAATGCCAAAGTCGGTCCCCCTAGAAGTGAAGTCTCGCCTGAGTATCGAGCAAAATTTGGGGGTGTTGCGGAAAGAACAAAAAAGCTCGTGGAGGGACCCGATAGTTTCATACCTTAGAGACGGGGTCTTACCACCAGATAAGCTACGGGCTCGGAAGATTAGAGCTCAGGCCTCGAGATACACGATGATCGATGGGGTACTGTATCGACGAGGATATACATTACCGTTCCTTCGGTGTTTGGACGATGACGACGCGGATTACGTGCTGAGGGAAGTGCATGAAGGAATTTGCGGAAATCATTCTGGCGGGAGGTCCCTGGCCCACAAGGTTCTAAGGCAGGGATATTTCTGGCCGACGATGCACCAGGATGCGCAAAGGAAGACCAGGAGCTGTGCAAGCTGCCAGAGTTTTGCGAATTTCTCTAACCAACCACCAGAGAAGCTCACTTCCATGGCCTCCCCTTGGCCATTCGCTCAATGGGGAATTGATCTGATCGGCCCATTGCCAAAGGGACGAGGAGCAGCAACACATGCAATAGTCGCTATAGATTACTTCACGAAGTGGATAGAGGTAGAAGCCCTTAGCAGAATCACAGAGAAGAAAACAACAGACTTCGTGTGGAGAAACCTGGTCTGTCGATACGGGATCCCATATGCCTTGGTAACGGATAATGGCAGGCAGTTCGATAATCACAGCTTCAGGGATTTCTGCCAGAACCTCGGGATAGAGCTGAAGTATTGCTCGCCTGCTCACCCTCAATCGAATGGACAAGTAGAAGCAGCCAACAAGACAGTCAAAAGGCTTCTGAAAACCAGGCTCGGAGCAAAAAAGGGTGCGTGGGTTGACGAGCTGCCAGGTGTACTATGGGCATACAGAACAACCCACAAAACCGCTACGGGGGAGACACCGTTCGCTTTGGCTTTCGGACATGAAGCGGTCGTGCCGGCTGAGGTAGGAACGGCCACACACCGGACAGATCATTTCAATGAACAGGAGAACGACGAGCAGATATGTTTGAATCTTGATCTGCTAATGGAGAGGAGGGAACAAGCAGCCGAGCGATCAGTCACTTACCAACAGAGGGTTGCTCGGTATTATAACCAGAAGGTGAACATACGGCAATTCAGGGTCGGAGACTGGGTACTGAGAAGAGTGAATCAGAGCACCAAAGATTCGACTCAAGGAGTGCTGGGACCGAATTGGGAAGGGCCGTATAGAGTCAAGCAGATAGCGGGGCCCGGAGCTTACAAGCTGGTTCGCGCGGACGGCCACGAAGTGAAACGCCCATGGAACGCAGCACACCTCCGAAAATACTTCCAGTAAGACTTGCTCACATTTTAAAGCAATTTCTGCTCATGCTGTCTATCTTTTATTTTTATGTTTTATGTCCGAACAATTTCATGTAAGTCAAATCCTGCCATTAATGTAACGTCGACGAATTTATTTCGCTTGAAACCGAAAAAAAAAAAAAAAAATCCTAAGGCATGCAAAGGCTCGCCAAGTCTCAGAGCCTGTCTTATGGCGAGACAGAAGCCAAGCATGCCAGGATCTGCTCGGCCACGAGAAGGCAGCAGAATCCAAATCGTTTGAAGAAAATCCTGAGGCATGCAAAGGCTCGCCAAGTCTCAGAGCCTGTCTTATGGCGAGACAGAAGCCAAGCATGCCAGGATCTGCTCGGCCACGAGAAGGCAACAGAATCCAAATCGTTTGAAGAAAATCCTAAGGCATGCAAAGGCTCGCCAAGTCTCAGAGCCTGTCTTATGGCGAGACAGAAGCCAAGCATGCCAGGATCTGCTCGGCCACGAGAAGGCAGCAGAATCCAAATCGTTTGAAGAAAATCCTAAGGCATGCAAAGGCTCGCCAAGTCTCAGAGCCTGTCCTATGGCGAGACAGAAGCCAAGCATGCCAGGATCTGCTCGGCCATGAGAAGGCAGCAGAATCCAAATCGTTTGAAGAAAATCCTAAGGCATGCAAAGGCTCGCCAAGTCTCAGAGCCTGTCTTATGGCGAGACAGAAGCCAAGCATGCCAGGATCTGCTCGGCCACGAGAAGGCAGCAGAATCCAAATCGTTTGAAGAAGATTCCCAAGGCATGCAAAGGCTCGCCAAGTCTCAGAGCCTGTCTTATGGCGAGACAGAAGCCAAGCATGCCAGGATCTGCTCGGCCACGAGAAGGCAGCAGAATCCAAATCGTTTGAAGAAGATTCCCAAGGCATGCGAAGGCTCGACAAAGTCTCAAAGCCTGTCTTAGGGCCAGACAAAAGCCCAGCATGCCAGGATCTGCTCGTTCGCGAGAAGGCGAGCAGACTCCGAAGCATTCGGAAAGTTTTCTACGGCACGCAAAGGCCTCACCAAGTCTCAAAGCCTGTCTTACGACGAGACAGAAGCGATCAGCGTTTCAGACGAAAATTAATTCATGAGTACGACACGAGATAGTAATCAACAACATTTTTATTAATGGCTAACAGAGGGGATAAATTTCATAAACGTTGTTCATTACAATACAAGAAGAAATATATCAAAAAGATGGTGGATCAGTGAGCCGAGCAGCATCGGTTGGCTGGACCTCCTCGGGTGCGGGAGGGGTATCACCAGTTGCGTCCGGGGGGGTGCTCGCCTCGCCAACATCAGCAGGGACTGCACGAGGAGGAGAGTTACCCTCCTCAATCACGATCGGCTCTAACCCCTCGGCATCTTCCTTGGCCGCCTCCTCGTCCATATGTTGAGCAACACCAGCTGCAAGGTCATCCATCTTCAGATCAGGGTGTTGCTTCCCGAGGACGGCCATGATACAACGATACGAATGCCGAAGTCCCTGGTCGTACTGGTTGTCGGCCTCCCTCTCCAAGTTCTCTACATGAGCTCGGTGGGAATCGCGGAGAGATTCGAGCTGAGCCTCATACATAGCCCTCTGCCCTTGGAGATCCTCCTTAACCTTGGTCAGCTCCTCCTCGAGGGTAATGGCTTTTGCTTGAGCAAGGGACTCTTGCTCTATCAGCTTGAGGTTCTCAACGTTTAGCTCCCCCGCCTTTTTCTCGGCAACGTCAGCTCTGGTCGTCGCCGATTGAATGTCCTCCTTCATCTTCCTGTCGTAACGGCCAACCTTGGCCTTATAGTAGGTGGCCATGCAGCTGAGATGGAAAGCACTGTACTGCATGGCTCCCACCAGCTCGCCCAGGGTACAACCGTCAAAGCCCTCCAGGTCCTTCTTGCTCACGAGTTTAGACAACTCATTGAGATAGGGAACCAAGTGTTCTGGTCGGCTGTCGGGTAAGCGGGACCGAGGCACAACAGGTGGAGAAGAGGAAGCAGGATCAGTGGCCGCTCTACTGGATTCCCCGACTCTAGCAGAGGCAGGAGGGAGAGCCTGCAAGGGAGGAACCTGCTGCACGATGTTCTTTCGCTTCGCAGCGGGAGCATCTTTGTCCTGGTCCCTATCGGTTGTTGGAGGCCGAGAGCGTTTCCTGGTCAGAGCTCCAATCACTGCGTCCTCCATCTTATGGCCAGGAAGTATCAACCGAGACTCGAGGAAGTTGTATGTAGATAGCAGTTCTCGGCTCGAGCAGGAATTGGCCAATACAGCCTCGACCCGTTTAAGCAGACCAGGTCGGAGCGGGAAGTGAACACCCCAGGAAACTACAGCACAAACAGACACTTGGTTAGAGACAAACCAATACAGCAGGAACAATTATGGATACAAGACATCTAAAGCGAGCAGGCAACCTGGGACCGTGAAACGGGGTGGGACGCGACAATCCTTCCCGTCTATTTGTGCAACTTGACCCCAGGGACCCCCAGCAAAAAAGAATTTCCTCTTCCAAGTCCCACCACCACCAGTTGGAAGATCAGTTATGGGTTTCCTGCTCTTGGTACCAGATTGGAAGTAGTACCAGCCGGCATCTTTAGGGCTGCTCTTCAGCTGGTACAGGTGCTTCACCTCATCAACCGTGGGCTCGCTTTGGCAACATCTGTCCCACAATATGAACAGACCAGAGAGCACTCTCCACCCGTTGGGGTTCAGCTGACCAGGAGCCAGATTTAGCCCGTTAAGTATCCGGGCAAAGTAAGGCTGCAAGGGACACCTCAGCCCATACTTAAAGCTCTCCAGATACAGGGTAACGTATCCCCTGGGAGGCCGGCTAGGTGTATCCTTCTTTCCTGGGATCTTAAGAGGTATCTCACCAGGAATACTATACCTAAGTCGGAGGTCATTGAGCTCGTCAAACGTGGTCGTACACGACATGTAATCGATGGCATAATCACGCGACAAGGCTCTACCTCCTACTGTACCCCGTTCTTCTGGTCGTGATGCTCCTGATGGGGACGCCTCACCAGAATCATCCCCTTGACCCTCACTCAAGGTGTTCTCCGATCCAGAAGATCCTTCTTCATCGCTACTGTCGCTCGAGGAGGTTGTTTGGGGAGACATCCTCCTAGCGCTAGTACCAACACTAGACCTAATGGGCTCTAAGGGGATCCCGGGATCAAAAGCAAAATCAGCGGGCAGACTAGGCAAAAAACCTAGTTCGTCGTCACCAACCTCAACGACCTTCTCCTTACCCTTCGACATATCCTAAGTTCTAACCAAAACACCACCGCCAACTACAACCTCAAGCAAAGCAGAGAGAAAGGAAATTACCTACAACTAACCAATACCGAAAAAAATAGAAGAAATACCTGAAGCAGGGACTCGGTCAGAGAGAGACAGGGATGACAGCTTTGGCGCCGAGGTTCATTCGCCGGAGAGACAAGAATGGAGAAAATGACGAGTTCGTGTTTGAAGATTTTGGGTTTCCTTACTGAGAAGCAAACTCTTGGGCTGCCAGCATTTAATGACGCATATTCCGAGAATCCCGTAACCGTCGGTTTGAAATTCAAATGGAGGGGGGGGATTTCTGCCACGTCACCTCGTCCGCAATTAAATGCGACATGACTCCTGGCAGCCTTTTCCAAACCCACGCGAGCGAGTACTATCGAGTTTCTACTGCTGGTCCACTACATTACCCAACACCAGAAACTGGGGGACCGGTGTTTGGGAGGGATACTGTTTGGGACAAATGCGTCGAAGGGACCAGGAATGACGAGCAGACATCTGATGGCGGAGTTCTGCGAACCGATGTGTTCCGTTAAAGCCTAGCGCGTGGAAGAACAGGATCAGAAACATCCTGCTCGTCCACGATGTTGTCGTCCGCGAGGCCAATTCCTATAAAAGGCATGAGGCCATTCCGGCTAGAGATCGAGAGGCGAGGAGACCCGGTCGACGGCAGTTGGCAAGACGTGCTCTCCAGCACGAGAATCTAGGCACAACAGCCACGCTTTCCCCAGAACCGCGACGTAACACGCAAGATCTCACAGAGCCATGACAGCCACACTTTCCCCAGAACCGTGGCGTAACACGCAAGGTCTCACAGAGCCGTGGCAGCCACGCTTTCCCCTGAACCGTGGCGTAACACGCTAGATCCCATGTTTTGCCCATAACGCAGCAGTTGAAGTCCCATACCGTCTCGAAAAGAGCGGAAGACTGAGATTCAGAGGAAGCCTATAAAAAGGTAGCCAACGAAGGTAAAAGGGTGGGCATTCTTGAGAAAAGGGGAGAAAACCACAAGAAACGCCATAAGACCTGTGGCAAGCTTTTCCCGAACCTTCATATCTGACTTGAGCGTCGGAGGGTTTGCGCCGGGAAAACAACCGGCGTACTCTGACTTATCTGTGTACGCAGGGACCTCCGGAGAAGAAGCCTGGCGAGGAGACCTCCTGGTAGTGACGAAGTTGATCGAGCAGAGATCCTGATCGTAGAACGAGGAGAACCGGAATCTCGCATCAACACTACTATTTTTTTTAATTTAAAGGGACCAATGAAAACCGAATAATCGAAACCGCGTTATTTGTTCATACACGATACCTTCAGGATTATAACTCATATCATATGAGACTATTTACTGATATATTTATAATCAGATAATTACTAGAACAATAGACCAGATTTTTTACGTTTTCAAATATTTAAAAAATGTCTACTCTACTCTCATTTCGAAAGAGAAAAAATTACTTTTACATAATTATTTTCATAATTGAGAAGAAAATTTTAGCTTCCACAAAATGGATGGAGGGCAGCAGCTCAGGGCAAGTATTCTACTATTGTTAAATTGTCATTAACTGGAAAGCGAGTTATTCGTTTATACGCGATACTTTTGGACTCAAGACCCAAAATGGATAATAAAAAATTGAAAAAAATTCAAAGAAAGAAGTAAAAAGTAATAAAACCGATATTACGGGTAGTCCACTATTCTTCTTGTCATGAGTTGACTTTTTCCAAAAAACCAACAGTAAAGTAAAAAAAAAGAAAAAATAGTTAATGGATATTTCTACGTAAATGGTGTCAAATAACAAGTTTATTTTTTTTTTTTGGGATGAAATAACAAGTTTAATTAAATAATATGCATATGTCTTATGTACATTTTTGCTTCTTTACCCTCTGTGTTGAATAGGGATGGCAAAAATCCCCACGGGGACGGGTACCCTCGGGGATTTTCCCCATTCGGGGAGGGTATGGGGATAATTTCATACCCAATTTCTTATTCGGGGAGGGGACGGGGAAATTTTTTTACCCAATTTCTTATTCGGGGAGGGGACGGGGATGAGGTGGAATCCCCATCCCCTACCCATTTCCCCATTTTAATTTTTAATTTAATTTTAATTTTTTAAAATTACTAGTAAATAAATTATAAATTTTAAATTATAAAATTATAAATATTGGTAAAAATAAAAAATATCAAAATATTTATATTATTAAACTTTTAGGCCTAATTAGCTAATTAAAGTTCTAAATTTTTATTTAGGACATTAAAAAGACTGAGTAGATTCTATTAGCCAAATTTTTTTTAATTTTGATATTCTTTAAATATTTTAAACTTAAATCTATTTTTTATTTAATTTTAGATGTTATAATTGCCCACAGCGAATCACAATTTTAATATCTAATCTAATCTAATCTAATATTTACTTTTGATTTGCTCCGATTTAACTATTGTGTTGTAAAGGGAATAGTCCACATTTATAAAGTGCCCACGCCACCATTGAAAAAGTTAATTTTGAATCTAAATTTGATTTTATTTGTAACAATTTTGTATTAGACTATTAATTTGTTCATGATAGTTTGTAAAATAAGTTTGTATCTCTTGTATGTTGCGTTACTTACTAATTTAATGTATGTGACTTTTGTAATAGATATTAATGTAAGATATATTTCGAACTTTACTTTTATTTGAATTTTTTATTTTAATATGATTAACTCAAAATCGAAAAAAAAATGTATTAGTTAATCGGGGATCGGGGACCCTCGGGGATCCCCTGTTATTATTCGGGGAGGGGATGGGGATTCTCTCAAGTAATTCTGACGGGGACGGGGAGGGGATGGGGACATACGTAAAATATCGGGGATGGGTACGGGGAGATCGGTCCCCTCCCCTCCCCTCCCCATTGCCATCCCTAGTGTTGAATGAGAATGAAATTGACACGGACAAGGACAGTATGGCGTAACTCTTATTTACTACTTGAATTCCTCTCTCTTTATTCTTTCCCAATAACCCCATTTATAACCCTATTTCTTTGATATTTTTATAATCTTTTATCACAATATAATTTATTGCAGTGCACAATTAAGATTTAACAATAGGGTTATAAATTTGATAAGCATAATATTGTTAACTGTTAAGCATCCCACTTATATATATATATTTGATAATTACAACACCTTTAAGTAGCATAGTTCTACTTACAAATTTAAATACAGTGTTAAGTTGAGCTGTGTTAATTGATAAATCTTGATTTAAAAAAAAATTAGAGAAGAAAAAACTTTAATATATTACAAATTATATAAACTTAAAAGGGGGCTTTTAGGACAATAAATGATATATACATTTTTTAACAAAAGAAATTTAAATTTATTTTTAAAGTCACCGGGAGCTTCAATTCTTAGTGGCACCATATGGCATGTGGGTCTTATAGCAAGTAAATCGCTTTCTTTTTTATATGTGAATAGAGATAGTATGAATGAGTATATGACTTTTTTTTTAAAATATTGAAAAAAAAATAAATATATTTTATAAAAAATAAAATAAATATGTCATTCCGAAATTTACATTAAAAACTGCATACTTAAGATTTTAATTAAATCATGCTTATTCAAATTTCAAACAAAAATAAAAATAAACATCACCATTGACCTTTAATTAAAAAGTGTAGGGGGTAATAGTGAAGACGGACTTTTTTTATAATAGCGATCAAAACATGACCCTCTAACTCTAATTGTAGGGTCAAATTTATAAAAAGTAGTAACTTTTTTGAACGCACGACGGACTGATTTTATTGTAGTAGGTAATCTCGTGTCATACGCAAAGTGAAAAAGAGTGTGAAACGACGATTATATGTCATAATATAGGATGATAGTGGTGGAAATATGTGTGGAGGGCTTCCAAGCACATGCTTGGGCGCGGCGGGCCCTCGCAAACCCATTTTAACACCGCGTTAGCCTTGTTTGGCTAAATAGACCCTGTAAGGCACCAATTTAATAACAAGTTTAATTAGATAATATGCATATGTCTTATGAACATCTTTACTTCTGACCCCATGCCTTGAATGAGAATGAAACTTACACAAAAAAAGACAGTATGGCTTATCTTTTATTTATGACTTTGAATTCCCCTTTCTTTATTCTCTCTTAATGACCCCATTAACAACGCTATTTCTTTGATATTTTTATAATCTAACTCGCTTGGTTCACTTAGTGAGGTGAGCTTCAAAATATTGGTCTTGTACCCTTCAGGATTTAAAATCTCTGTTAACTATGTGACACGTCCATCTTGTTTCCTCCTAATTTGCTCCCCTATGGCATTAAGGTGAATCTTCTTCATTCACAGAGAGGTTAATTAACTCAGCATTATCAGCAAGACCTATTCAAATTGTGTTTGTGTATGTATGTTGTAGCTTTCTCTCCTACGCCTAGGCTTTATGCCTCTTATGCCTCAGTTTGACGTGAAGAAATAGTTTATCAAGGCCATTGGTAACAATCAGCAAATAGCAATACTGCCTTTCTTCAATCATAGCAGTGTTTATCGGGTACACAAGATCAATTATCTTCTTATTAATTAAAAAATAACAAAATAATATATATTTATAAATGTATAAATCAATTTTATTCGATATTTATATTCTTACAATAGTTTAACAGTAAGATTTACCTAACATATACGATTGCTTTTAAAACGCACAATACTTTTAGAAATAAACTTTAGTAAACGTTTAACTGATTCTCTTTACAATTGATTATTTCTATAGCATAGCTAACATCAATTATTTTTTAAGGTACAACAGTATCAAATTGGCCCTTATTCTTTTTGTCAAAATTATTATTTAAAAGTCCTAATAACAATACGTTACCAACTTTTTTTTTCCACAACCGTTATAGCTTAAAAGTCGTATCATCTTAATACCAAATAGGGCTTTAGTAATTTAGTACCTATTTTTTTCTTTTTTTCTTTTTCTTTAGCAACTCAAAAAAAATCTAAAACAAAAAAGGAAAATTGAGTATGAAATCAAGCATTAGTCAAGTATGAAGTTGGTTAAGTCGAGTATAAAATTAGGTACTTTTTTATATGATTTTAAATAAAGGGTATTTTAGTTTTTTTTTTCTTTGTGATTTTGGATATATTTCTATAATACCAGTAGAGTAAACTATGTAATAAGCATATATTTTTCATTTTGCTGTGAATGGGACATATCCAACACCATTTGCTCCCATGACTGATCTTTATAACAGATCCAATCACCCTCGTTATAATCACCAGATAGAAAGCTACCGTAGTAGTTCTGATATGTAATGTGAGTGATGGCAGTGTTACGAATCTTTGTATAAGTTTATTTTGTATAAATTAATTAGTATAAACTTATTGATTGTATGAAAATATAAAATAATAAATATAAATAATATAGATTAATGTGTATTTAATATAACTAATAAAATTTTACTACATCAGTTTATATAAGAATTTGTAGTTTTATTATTACTCATATTAAGTAAACAGTGCGTGATTGGTCAGATAGCGGCATAAGTGGCAATGACCAAATTGTTGAGTCGCTGACGTGGGTTCTCAAAATGAGTCGATAGTCAAGAAATAAGCTATCAAGTTATGACAATATATTGTAAACATGTCTTTAAGCTGATACATTATCATCATCAATATCATATCCTATTTGAAAAAGGTTTGCAAGGGTCCGCCGTGTCCGAACATGTGCTTTCATTTTCACTTGAAATAAAGCGCGATGGAAAGATCTTATTTTATCACATGATGCCGTCCCTTCGACGCATATTTCCACCCCCATTACCCTTACATAAGAAAGATTTCTGGTGCTTGGAACATTACTCCTTATCTTTTCAAGTCTATTCAAGTCTGTTAATAATTAAGCTAAACCTACGAGTCTCCAATATTGGGCGAATTTAATTTTGAAAGCAGGCCAACCTATTGTCAGATCTGCCTTTCAAATTATTGACTTAATTTTGCCAAAGGTGAAACATTTGAAGAAGAATCCTTCTAAACAGGTAGTGTTGGTCGTTGTTGTCCTCCTGAGGAAGTGTCATTAGCTTGAAACCTATTGCAAATGTTGATCCAAAATGGCTTCAAGGTTTCGTTGTAGAGCTGACGACAAGCTTTTGTAAACGGCTTCCAATATTGATGTACAGCAATGATAATGGGAGCGCAAATCCATGTAGTGTACAAAATGACATGACGAATGTCCGAGCGTGGAACAAATGTGGAGACCAAAAAGACTGCAGAAATAGATCCGGAGACAACTGCTACAAGGGCCCAAGATTGGGAAGAATTTTCTGAATGAAGTCGAGACTTGAGGTCAGCTGAATGTGCATAACAATATATGGCTGTGGCTATCAAGAAAGACCATATGTTTATTGAGTGTGTTTCAAGCAAGGACTTTGTTTGGCCTTGAACATTCGCACCCACAATGCCGATGAGAGCCGCAGTAAGATACCCAAAAATGTGGGGATAGGACATTGAGGAGAAGTGATTTCGCCCGCTGCAACATTGTCAAAACGATTAATCAATCTTCTATATATTCCATTTCCTTTGAAAAAAAATAAAATTAAAAAGACCATGTATTAATTTCCTCTCAATTTGTGTGTCAATTATTTGCTTTTGACCAAACCAATTCTCCTTTAAAAATTTGAGGGGGCATCTTTCCATTTGCACGAAAATTTCACCCAAATGTTTCATCAAAATTTTGGTGTATACACATTGTTTTAACAGCTTTCATGGCTCACCCCCTTTTCTGTTAAATATTATTTCATCAAAATTTTATTATATACATACTTTTTTGAATAGTTAAATATTGTTTTTACCGTTATTTTTGACATCTTTGATATTAAAAGACAATTTTGCCCTTATTTAAAATTTTTAAGTGTAAAATTACTAGAAAACCACAACACTAGTCTCAAATTTCAGTTGACCTATGTGGATATTAAAATTTGTTAAAGGTTAAAAAAAAGTAAAAATGTTTGGTTATGGGAATCGAAATATCCCCTACACCATCATCCATAATCACCTATTCACGATAGCAATTTAATAAACTTGAAAAAGCAAGAAATCCAATCCCAGTCAATCAAACAGCCAATTTTCTTCATAGAGTTCAGCTTTCGCCTTTAAAAACTCTAACTCTTGAGACCTTAAATAAACCCATATTCAAAGTTATATGTTTCTATAACGAAAACCTTCAATTTACCCCTTTAAAATTTTGAAAGCATTAATTTACTTCTATTTATCAGTCAAAAGATTAGAATACATGGAGACACGCTGATAACAAACTTTTTAACTCCTTAATGAAATTTGATAAATATAAATAAATTAAAGATTATCATTTTAAGTGGGGATAAATTAAAAATCGTACTCTTTTTTTTATTGTGTTTTAATAAGAGAAAGAAAGAAAACAGAAAACAAATCACTTCTATAGTTCTATAGGAGGCGTAACAAAATTTTCAGCTAGGACTTAACCAATTTTTTCACGGAAATTAAATTAGGAGGAAAAAAAAAGTACTTTGAAGAGGACTGCATATATATACATACACACATATATATATATAGGACAGTGATCCAATCCGGGAGCCTCAGATTGAATCATTGTCCGGGAATCCACTAGGGGCCGTTGGATTTCAATCCAACAGCCGCTGGTGGCTTCTTCTGTTTTTTTTAAATTTGTGGGCTGCACATGGTGGGGCAGCCACTAGTGACCTTTGGATTGAAATCCAAAGGCCACTAGTTTTTGTCCCGGAAACTACTCCCGGATTGGAACAGTACCATATATATATACACTCAAAATAAATACAACTTGAGTCAATAATGGTAAAGAAAATGACCATACACTGAAGGGTTGGGATTTGGACGATGCAGAATGCAGTGGCAGCTTTGCATTTGCATATATGTATCTCAGCAAACCCTGGATTGAGTTTTCTTTTTCTCGGCAAATAAGGTAGGGAACAGCAAATGTGATCGATTAGAAAAAAAAAACAAAAACAAAAACAAAAGCTCAGCTTGAAACTTGGAAGGAAAAAGGGGGAAAAAAAATCTCACTTTAAGAACATCTCAATTATCTCTGCTCAACTAAATTATCTCTGCTCAACTAAATTATCTCGTGGCTTGAGCTTTCATGGCTTATAATTTATATATGTCAAATGTGCGGACTAAGGGAGGCCCATGCGCCATGCGGGGGTTTCCTAGAAGGCTAGAAAGTTAAAATTTAGAAAGTTAAAAGTGTTCCGAAGAAATATCTCTGCTTAACATGTTAAAGCAATAAAGCAAAGTAAGATACAGCCTCTCACAAGGTTGTGGGTCCAAATGAAATCCATAACTCAATTTGTAAGAGACTCTGCCTTACATGTAAGTCAATTATCTCTCCAGACTCTGCTTATCATAGTAAAGTTCCCGGTAGTATCATTGTATATTTGTATGACGTGAATTTAAAGTTACCCTCTCATCAAAAAAATAAAAAAATAAAAAAAATGAAATAAAGCTGCCCCCGACTCCCGAGGGCCCTTGTATGACTCGGTCTTCAAACGCCGATTTTATTGAATTGATGGCGAGATTAAGATCCGCACCATGCTGGTACAAAAAAATTATCCTTATAAAAAAATTATTATTTTTGAAACATTTTCTTTCTCTCTCAAACATCACCATCATCCCTCCCGCCAATCTTCTTCATCACCAATTGAACATCGCCACCAAAATATGTAATTGCAAAACACAACCCTTTTATTTGAAATAAAAATCAAATAATCAACTTAAGATTACAAAATATTTAATCCACAAAAACCAGATTTGACAAATATAATAATCAAATTAAGATGTGGCTGGAATTCTAGGACAACTTGCCCGCCCATTGGAGGAGGAGTTTGGAACAGGGCCGGTTCAATCAAAATCAGGGTCTTAGGCAAGTTGTTAAAATTAGGCCTCCTACAAAAAATTGAAGAAAAAATATATATGAATGAATTATATGAAAATAAAACTATTTAAAATCAATTTTTCTAGCTTTTTGAGATGTAAATTTATTAATCAAATTTTTGTATTCTAATTTTGCTAATATATCTTTCTCAACAGACAATATAGCTAATCCATTCAATCTTTCTTGTGACATGGTTGATCTAAAATAATTTTTTATCAGTTTTAATTTTGAAAAACTTCTTTCTGCAGCAGCAACAGTTACCGGTATTGTTAATAATATTCTATAGGCAATAAATGCATTTGGAAAAGAATAAACTCTTTTTAAATAATTAAGCACCTCAATTGGAGAATTATTTTCACCTCGAAAATTTTCTTTTAAAACTTTTAACTCAGAAAACAAATCTAAACCATCTACATCAGAAAACATACCATGTTTTAAAGCATTTTCAAGATTAACACAACAAGTTTTTAAAACATCATCACTTAAATATTTTAAGTTTTTGAAATTAAACAAAAATCCAAACATATTCTCATACATTTAAAATTGTTCAAATCTACTCCTAATTGATGAAATAGCTTGATCTACTATGTATATATAATAATTAATTCTAAAAGAATCTTCAGGAGACAAACTTTGATCTTCAACAATTTTTTTCATCAAAATTTCCTTTCCTACGGATCACTCTTTTCTCATTAAATTTAGGTTCAATTTTCATTGCACAAGCAATTTCTTTAGCTGAAATCATAGCAGACACCAATCCATTTTCTCTATAGTTTTCAAAAAAAGAAATAAGTCCTTTAAGTTGATCTATGACAATATCAATATGCATATCTTCTTTTTGCAAGTTCTTACTCACCGAATTAACAGAAAATAATATATCATACCAAATAACCATACCTAGCAAGAATTCAAAATTTTCTAAATCATATGTTGCTAGACACTTAGCTTCTCTCTTTATTTTAGAATCATCACTTATTTCTGCTAATTCAAGTAATGCATCTCTTATTTGTGAAGCTTGAAATCTGATTGCTTTTACACTTTCAATTCGACTTTCCCAACATGTTTGTGACAATGATTTAACAGTCAAATTGGGTACATGTTCTTGCAAAATTTTCCATTGCTTTGTTGAAGAAGAAAATAATGAATAAATACGTTGTACAACTCCAAAAAAATGAACTAGCTCTAGGACAAGAATTAACCATATCACAAAGCACTAAATTAAGACTATGACAACCACATGATGTATAAAATTCTCTAGGATTAATTTCTAGTAATCTTTTTTGTACACCTTGATTTTTTCCTTTTATATTAGAATCATTATCATATCCTTGTCCTCTTACATCATCAATGTCAAGTTCAAGAATTTTTATGGCATCTATGGGTTCATTAAAAAGGCCTTTTCCACTATAGTCATCAACTTTTAAAAATCTTAAAAAAAAATTCTTCTATTTTCACTGGATCCATTGAAATATCTACACATCTTAATACAATAGACATTTGTTCTTGGTGCCTTGTATCTGGAGTACAATCAAGTATGACTGACAAATATTTTGTTTCTTTAATCTTCTTAATTATTGAATTTTTTTACTTCCACTCCTAACATTTGTATCAATTCATTTTGTATGTTATGCCCAAGATAATGATTATGAATTTCACCATTTTTAATACGATGTATATGTTCTTGCATTGTTGGATCAAATTCTGCAATCATTTCAATTAAACTTAAAAAGTTTCCATTACTAGTATATCTTCTCGTTCTTTCCACGAAATGCTAAATTATTCTTTGCAAGATTCTTTACAATAGCAATAATTCTTATTAGTACTTTTTCCCAATGATCTCTTTCCTTATTGATTTTTTGCTTGAATATCTTTGTCAATTATTCTTTTCTTCAATAATCTTTCTTCTAATTCAGCCCACATATTCATATTAATGATATGTTCAGTGCTGGTTTCATGACTTTTAAGTTTAACACTAAGGTTTTTCCAATCATTAGTTCCTTCATTACTTAGTTGACTTTTATTAGAGTTTGCATTGAATAATTTGCAACAAAAACAATAAACTATATCAAAATCTTTTGAATATACTAGCCATCTTCGATTATATTTTTCTCCATTGGGTAATATTTTAATGTAATATGTAGTAGAAAAATGCCTAGAAAATTAATCCTTTGGAAAAATTAAATTATTCTCTCTAATTGGACATTTCTTTATAAGGAAATCTCTTAATTTTGTATCTATATCCCATCTTCTAGGATCATAAATATTATTTGGAAAATGGAACTCTCCTAGATCTTCAGTTTCATCTCTAATTTCACTTTCATTATGATTATTATTATTATCTTCGGTGTCATTTTTATCATTAGACACTTCATCATCTACTAATTCAACTTGAGTTTGTTCAATTACTAATTCTTCACTCAAATTCACATTTTTTTTATCACTCCTAACAAACTTATCAAGGGCTCTTTCTTGTGATTGAACTAACTTTTCTATTCTTCTCTTTTTTTGCAGTTTTTGATATCCCGATTCATATATTCTTGTAGAAATTATTTATTATTGAAATAGAATAATAATAATAAAGCATGCACACAATTATGCTAGATAAATTAAATCAAAACAAGTGAATACAAGAATATGTATAAGAAAAAATAGCACAAACACATAATAGGAATTCAAGAGAATAGAAAGATAAAACCTGGAACTTTGAACTTAAATCACAAATTAACTTTAATTTTGAGATTGTGGCAATGTGGCTTTCAACAGTAATTGGGAGCAATGATCAATGACTAGAGAAAAAAGAAGTTGCAGTGGAGAAAAAATAATTTTTTTGTTTTTTTTTCTTGCAGACACGTTTCTTTTGCTTTTGGAGTAATTCACTTTTTTTTTAATGGGGAGTAATTCACTTAAGTATGAAAAATTAGGTGAATTCCAAATGCAATATATAACTATCAAATTTGAACGTTATTTCTTGAAAATATAATAATATTTATTAACCAGATTCTAAGTGCACTCAACTACCTAATATGAAGGTCTATTCTTTGAAAATATAATAACCTTTATAAGCCTAAATCTAAATGAAATCAAAAGCTTCCAATTTGAAATTTTTTAAGTCTTATCCATTATTTTTAGCCGGAATCTTTTAATTAATATTTAATATGGTTTACCTTATTTAAAACAAATTAATTATTATCAAGTAAATTTAAAAAAATTAAAAAATTAATATCCCAAATTTGGGGCCTTCATCATGGCGGGGGCCCTAGGCAACCGCCTAAGTTGCCTAGGGCACAAGCCGCCTCTGGTTTGGAAAGGGGCCATTTTTTGAATATGCCCATTTTCCTGAATCAAGGCATGCAATGATATAAGGATTCCTTTCTTTTATACTTGAAAACTTATCATCAAATCCAAAACAGCACATGAAGCTCAAACTCGATGAAACAATCAAGAGCCCTCTAAAAAGTGATGTGGAAGAACCAAAAGCTCTATCATTTAAACCATAGCATTCAGCTATGAGAAATAATAACTTAAACATGGATGTAACTCAAATTTATCCTCACCTGACAGCTAGACAGACGTACGGTAGACCGTATTGGTAGCAGGTTAACATGCGAGGCAAGTTCAAAGAACATTTCTCTTTTATACCAAACAAAAGAAATAGTTGAACTAGATGATACTCTCAGTTGAGTAGAGAATGAGTATATCAATCTAGTGTGACAATTTATTTTAGGTATACCATATGATTCCAACCTTTATTACACTAAAAGATGGTCATCCCATCATTAACAAAAACAAAGGAAAATAACATGAAACTGCAAAATGATAGGAAAGAAGTATAATTTCGACTCAGCCATAGGATAGAATAGTGTGAGTATTCTGGGTTTGATTCATCTCATCGTAACCTTCGAAACAGTGTATTATATACCAAAACCGGACACCTGCATCCCAATTTATGACATCCAAAAAGTATCATGCTCATGATCATCCTAAGTAACTCTACATCGCAAACGAATGCAATAGTTCCATTTCAAATTAAATTCAAAACAATAAATTCAAGAGTTAGTTCTTAATTTTTTTTTTGAATCGAAATACCCTCTACGAATTTTATAAATAGACTTCTAATTTCTTTAGCAAAATGCACCAAATCCAAGTGATTTTCCTCTTCTCTCCCAAATAATTTCAACATTTGGCGATAGAGCTAACGACAGGCATCAATAAACAACGTGCAATAGTGATACACAACAATGATTAAAGAAAAATAAATCCATGAAGTGTTTACCATGAAATGACAAAAGAGAGCGTGGAACAAATATGGAGTCCAAAGAGATTGCGGAAACAGTCTCTGATAGCAGCGGACCTACAGTTGGGCAAGGCAGGGCTGTAGCCCAGCCTTAGTTCCAGAAAAAAAATCATTTATATCGCTTATACTTTCATTAATTTTATATAAGTATAGAGGTTTTATTTTGTTTTCATATATATTCCTTTCAGTTAGCCTTATGTTTTTATCAATTTCATATAACAATAAAGTTATTATTTTATTTTCAAATATGTCCCTAATTCAATTATTTTTTTTTCCAATTGAAATTAGTTACTTATTTTATAAAATGATTAAATCATATGTTTACTGAATAGATAAAAAACATTAAGGGTCCAAAATATTATTGGTGCTTTAATTTATTTTCAAAAATTCTAATTGAAAAAAAAAAGTATGTCAACGTAGTAAAACATTGTCACTAGTATTAAAAGTACTTAAAAGACATATAGTAACAATTATCAACATTTTCATAAACTTTTTATGTGAATTTTGAGATTTTATTTATTAGTTACATTATCTAAAAGGACAAGTTAGAAAATAAAATTCAAGTATTTTGAGGAGGTTTTGATAGAAGAATCATCAGCAGGTTTTTCAAAGAGAGTCAGAGACTTAGAGTGCATGCCAAAGAAATAACGGCACTTTAAATACCTTTTGTTGGATTGAGTTTAGTTTGTTATTGAAAATTTTGACTAATAATACTTTTATAATTTAAAAAGATGAATCAAATATAATTTAAAATACATCATATCCAAGAAGCAATCAAATTACAATTAAACACTATTTAAGTTGTGCCTTACCATTCTTAAAAAAATTAAAGTTATGCTTTCGAGAATTAAACTCATCCATTATCGGTTTTGAATTTATGGTGTCTACAAATTCTTTTTCAATGTAGATAATAAAGGCAATACAACTGTCAATCCATCATTATGGCACATTGATAATATTCAGAAGTCAGACAATAAGTTTAATTAACAAATTAACATTATACATAATATACTGGATCAAATCTATGATCTATCTCTATTGAAAATCAATTTAAAAATTTGAATGCTAGAATTCAATGGCTAAATTATCTTCATTTTATCTTTACAATGAAATTGGAACAAGAATTAAAGAGTATGATTTTTAGTCTTTATTACCCTATAATCAATAAATATATTGTAAATGATTGAATAAAAAATAAATCTATTATTTGTTCTTACCAAGAAGAAGGCGAAGAACTGAAGAAGTAAAGAAAAAAAAAATCATGTTTGAAATCTCAAATGAAGTAAATGCTGCTCCCTTTTTAAATTTATTTATATGAATGACAAAGTTGTAGATTAACAGAGTGGTACAATTGTAAATAAGATAGTGGCGTCTTTGTAAACTTTGCATAATGGTAATTTTGTAAAATTTAGACAGGCGGTAGCCCGTCTCAGTCCACGCGTAGCCTTGCCACCGAGTGTAAACATAGAGAATAATTTATAAATCCAATAAGCTTAATTAAAGTAAAATACTTGACTTTAAGAAATTTCTAATAATCTTCTTCATCTTAACCAAATTTTTGAAGTGAAAAAGATTTATGGCACCTTGTGTTATACGGCTTTAGTAAGAGAAAGAAGAAAAAAGAAAACAAATCGCTTTCATAGGGGCTTCATTGGATTCTTGTCTTTTAGTAACAAACTACTGATTGTATATTGATTCTTCAAAATAATTACACATTTATCATAATATCATTTATTTATTTTATAATTGATATGGTAATTTAAAGATATTTTAAAATTTTTTTAACTTGACAATGCTCAATAAAAGGTAAAGTTTAAATTATGTTACAAAAAGTCTTTGAACAATATTGAGCAAAGCTTTTACTTGTATAACAAAAGAACGCATATGAGGGGATAAAAAGACTGAAGGTATGAGTTTGATTATTATCACAATAATTATTTCTATTTCAAAGATTGAAATCTGAACATTATTATATTTTGTGGAATTTTCTCCGTTACTTTTTCAAATTACTACATGTACATGGATGATTGTTTGTTACTGCGAACGGCAAAACATTTAATTTGGAGAAAATTCCTTCTAGACTGGTAGTGTTGGTCGTAGGTTCCCTGTCGAGGAAGTGTTATTAGCTCGAAACCTATTGCAAATGTCAATCCAAAATGGCTTCAAGGTTTCGTTGTAGAGCTGACGACAAGCTTCTGAAAACAACGTGCCATATTGATATACAACAACAATAATGACAGTGCCAACCCACGCAGTGTACAAAATGATAAGGCCAATATTAGAACGTGGAATAAAGGTGGAGATCAAAGATATTGCAGAAGTAGATCCTGAGACAACAGCAATAAGGGCCCAGAATTGGGAAGAATTTTCTCGATGAAGTCGAAACTTGAGGTCTTCTGAATGTGCATAACAATATATGGCTGTGGTAATGAGAAAAGACCATATATTTATTGAGTGTGTTTCGAGTAAGGACTTAGTTTCATCAAAATTTTATTGTATACACATTAAAAATTTTGGCTTCATTCCCCACCCCATTCCCCAATAAATTTAGTATGATGGGGATGGGAAATCCCCACGTAAGGAATAATTTTCCTATCCCCATTATATTTTTTATTTATTTATTTTATATTAAATATAAATATATGATTTTAATAAATTAAAAATTAAATACTTAAATAAAATCATTACCATATTATTAAGTATTTAAATTATTTTAAAAAAATCCAAATGTTTGAAATAATTTCTTGAAATGATATCAAAATTAAATTTTTTTTTTAAAAGAGTAGTATCTTAAGACAAAAGAGAAAGCATAACAATGTTCTAGATTGAATAGAAATTTATATTGTATAATTTTCTTTTAGTTGTAGTCCATTTATGTCAAGTAAAAGTAAAAAGAAAATTTATTAACTAACGTTGAAACTGATGAAATAAAAATTATTAAATAAAAATGGAGATTGGGGTGGGGATAGTGTGAGAAGTACAAAATCAAACCCCACCCCACTAAGAATTTGAAAATTATTTTTCTCTCATTCTTTATCTCATTCCCTAGAAAATTATTCAAAATTCATCTTATTTGGGGTGGAGCCCTATGAGACACCAAACCCATGAAGTATTTTACTATCCCTAAGCTCACCCTGTTATGTTAAGTATTGTTTTTACTGTTAATTTTGACATCTTTGAGATTAAAAGATAATTTTGACCCTCCTTGAAATTTGTAAGTGTAAAATTATCATAAAACCACAACACTAATTTCAAATTCCAATAGACCTGTGTGGATATTAAAATTTCTTAAAGGTTAAAAAAACAGTTGAAATATCCCCTATACCATCATCCACGATGGTCTATTCATGATAAAAATTTAATAAACTCGAAAAAGTAAGAAATCTGAAATCCAATCCCAGTCAATCAAACAGCCAATTTTCTTCATAAAGTTTAGCTTTTGCTTTTAAAAATTCTAACTCTTGAGACTCAAAATAAACCCATACTCAAAGTTACATGTTTCTATAACGATAATCTTCAATTTACCCCTTTAAAATTTTGAAAACATTAATTTACATCTATTTATCAGTCAAAAGATTAAAATAAATGAAGGAAAGTTGACGATAAACTTTTTAACTTTTTAGAGGCATTTGATAAATATAAATAAGTTGAAAATTATCATTTTAAGTGGGGATAAGTTAAAAATTTTACTCTATATTTATTGTGCTTTGATAAGAGAAAGAAAGAAAACAGAAAACAAATCTCTTCCATAGCAGTCTTTTCAGCAGGGACTTAACCAATTTTTTTACGGAAATTAAATTAACAGAACAAAAACGCTTTGAAGTGGACTGCATACATATATATATATATACTCAAAAATAAATGTACAACTTGAGTCAATAATGGTAAAGAAAATGAACTTACACAAAAGGGTTTGGACTTGGATGATGAAGACTGCACTGACAGCTTTGCATTTACATATACATATATATAAATATCTCAGCAAACCCTGGATTGAGTTCTCTTTTTCATGGTAAATAAGGTAGGGAACAGCAAAGCCGATCAATTTGAAAAAAAAAAAAAAACTAACACTAAAACTAAAATGTAAACTCAGCTGGAAACTTGGGAGGGGAAAGGTGGGGAAATCCCTGTCACTGTAAGAACATCTCCATTGTCTCTGCTTAAAAAAAAGCTATCTCGTGGTTCGGGTATTTATATTTTCAAGTGCGCTGATGCTGGTAGAGGGTTTCGTAGAAAGTTAACGGTCTCTTGGAAAATTATCGCCTTGTGGAAAATTTGCAATAGAGGTCTGTGTTAACTTTGCAAAAATCCGACGTGGGAAAATCCACTCATACGTTGTCCCTTTGTTGTGGTGTTGATGTAGTTTGACTAGTTTCTTTATTTTTGAGCTCCCAGACAAAAGAGGGTTGAAACCTGAAAATGATCGGTTAATGGGCTCCCCTCTCAATCTCAAGGCCGAAAGGGCCACTGTGCCCCATGGGAAAATTTAATAAAATCGGAGTCAAATCCACGTCATATAATGGGATGATAAAGATGTATATTTAGTCTGATTTATTTAATTATTATAAATATTTATTTAATATCATGAGATCTTATCAAAAAATTTGTAATTATTTAGTTGTTTTTTTCAGAATTTTAAAAAATAAAATAAAATACTTTATCTTTATTAACAAAAATTTAAATTTTAAGATTTCAGAAGCATAAGTAGAAGTTGAATTTTTTTAAACATTAAAATATCTAAAATATGACTTACTTATTTGATTATTTTATTTTATTTTATTTTCATAACTTAATTTTAAAAAAACATTATCTATTAAAATAACTTTATAATTTTTAATAAAAATTTTAATAGACAATCAACTAATTAAAATTTTTTGAGTAAAAATTTTATTTATAAGAGTTTTATTTAAATAAATTTTATTTGAAAAGATATTAACATCCACATCATACCGGTATAAGACGCAAGAGTGTTGAAAATAACGTTAAAACCCGTCAAGGCGCACCGATCAAGTTCAAGGGGTACAGCGCCCAGTGGCTGAACTTAATGGGCCCCGTGGGGAACTTAGGTGGTACCGTTACAATCAAAATGTGAAAATTTTATCAAACAGCATGAGAGAATTCACTCACTAATTAGTTTTGTGTTTGTCACAAATAGGTCCCTAACTTGGTGTAATGACTAAGAATTAACTGAAACAAAATATATTAATTCTGTATTTAATTTTTTCAATTTTTATTAAGAATTAATTGAAAAATTATGATATTTTCTTAATTTTTGCCACAATTTTTTAATTATTTATAATTTAAAAATTTATTAGATTAAATACATAATTAAAAGTATACATAGAATCATATTCCCAATATCAAACAATCACTAAGGCTAAAATGGTGAGATTAGTAAAAGAAAAAAAATTGATAGTCAAAGGGTTTTGGATGTGTTTTTAAAATACTAAGGAAGTTCCGATTAATTTTGTCAAACAACAAGGGAGTTTTGCTCTTTTCTTTTTTTTTCTCCCTTGTTTTCGGTTCATGGTCAATAACGGATTTGAAATAGAAAATAATCGAAATTTATTTTTTCATTCACTCACTAATTAATTCAATGGTGCTTAGCTAACTTATGAGCAATTGGGTGATATCTTATACCATGTTCTGTAATGAGGTGGTGTAACTTAAAAGTTAGAAAAAAATATATAATTATAAAATCACAGCTAATAATTTGTAATAAATATGACTTTTAATTAATAATTTTGATAAAAAAATAAAGATATTATAAATTTTTCGTCATACACGTGGTTAATTAAAACAACTTAACTTTTAAATTACATCAGTTAGTGTTTATCAAATATTTGGTGTTGTAACCAACCTTAATACCAAAAGGTGCCATCGTCTTCCACCATTGATGTGTTGAGGTCATATTGGTTGGAATGTATGGGGAGGTAGATGATGGCATTTTTGCCTTATTCGTGCTTCACAATGAAGCAGATTATTCGTAGCAGACTTTTAATTAATAGTTATTTCCTGGTGGTTTCATAAGCAAAATTCGAATGTTAACAGTGTGGCTGTCGTCGTAGCAGAGCAGCGAGTCCTGTAGTCTTTTTGCAACCCAGTTCCCCAGTTGTCATCTTGTTTGCTGTCCCGGATGGACAGAAGCCAAGGGCGTGGTAGGCAAAGGGCTTGACAGTGACTTCTAAAGAGAGCCGGGAGAAAAACTTACTTGGGATGGTCAACAGTCACACTCCTCGACTCAATGACTGGTCAATTTGAACCGTGCGCTCTTCCCACCTCAATGCTTCTCAATCTGAGTTGGAAGGTCTGTCAGAAGAGTGACTTCAAAATCCTTTGAATGATTAAACAGAATTTTTTATCCATGCCAAAACCAACTACTCACATGTAAAATTTATTAACATACGATTGGATGATCATATTCTGGAGGCAGCTTAGAGGGATAACAAAAATAATAGAATGGTGCAACAAAAGTACAAGGGCTGATTCACTAAGGCTACATACAACAAGAGAATATGGTAAATAAACTGAAATTACAATGCAATTATTAATTATTGGTCATCTGTTTCAAGTGAATAGCAAGCAAAAGTATCTAGCAAAGTACATTCAAAGGTCATATCACTTTAGCTGCAGGCTGGAATAACAAATAAAAATTAATTAGGGAATGAGTTTCTTTTAATCCATTAAGTAACAAATTCGATACTCAAGAGGAATAATACACCAAAGAATCATGATTGCTGACAAACATGTTAGCTATATAGAACACAAACACGGGAATCAGATACCCGTCTGAGATGCCAACAGTTGAGCGCAAAACTAACTCAGGATTTCGACCAACTGTTCTCGAATCAAGTCTGATACGACCTCCAATGAATATTTGTCGGTATCACGAGGTTTCCACCTTTCGAGCAGGTGTGAGCTCCACAAGAACAGAGTGAAAATAATAGAGATAAGAAAGAAAGAAACTTTTGTGTATTATATTCTTGCCTTTACTCACGCCTTTCCACTTTACATATACCCTTTTCATTCTACCACTTTTTGTGTAACTAACCAATTGCAATAATAAAACAAAGATAATAAAAATCACAGCTGTCCTCATGGAATAATTCTCCCGAATATTCCCCTAGGTGATATAGTCCTTGAGATATTCTGGAGTTTTGCGAGCATGAGCTGGCCGTTGCAATGTTTGCTCCACTCCCTGCATTTCAACTACAGGGCCATCTTCCAACTCCCTTACTTTAATGGGCCAGGATGTATCACTCCCCTCCCCTTGAGAATGAACCTTGTCCTCAAGGTTAAACTCTGGGTACAGTCTGCAGAACTCAGCAAAGTCTTCCCAAGTTGAATTCTCAGGAGCACAGCCAGACCACTGAACCAAAATTTGATAATGCTTTTTTCCTTGTTTTAATATGAATAGGTCAGCAAGTATAGCTATAGGAGTAGAGACAGGCTTGTTGTCAATGGTATCAGGAGGCAAAGAGGCAACATAAACAGCCGAGTTTCCCACATAAGGTTTGAGTGCTGAGATGTGAAATACCGGGTGAACTTTGCATCCTTCAGGCAATTGCAGCTTATAAGCAACAGCTCCGATTCGTTCTGATACTCGGAAAGGGCCATAATGCCGTTTAGCCAACTTTTGAGAAGCACGCTTAGCCACTGAAATTTGTCGATGAGGTTGAAGGCGGACCAAAACAAGATCATCAATCTGTAACTGGAGTTCTCGTCGATGGGCATTGGCTTTTTGTTCCATACAATGCTGAGCTTGAAGTAAATTAGTTTTTAAAGTTCTCAACAATTCATCGCGCTCTAACAACAGATCTTCTAAGGCTTGAACCGAAGTAGAACCTTTTGTATATCCAGGAATTGTGGGGGGTAATCTCCCATAGAGTGCTTGAAAAGGTGTCATCTTCAACCCACTGTGATAGCTTGTGTTGTAACAAAATTCAGCCCAACCTAACAAGCTTGACCATGACTACGGTTTGTCCTGAGTAAAGGCTCTTAAGTACTGTTCAAGGCCACGATTCACTATCTCAGTTTGGCCGTCAGTTTGAGGGTGATAAGCAGTACTGTGCCGCAATGTAGTGCCACTTAACTCAAATAGTTTCTGCCAAAAATTACTCATGAATATAGGATCTCGATATGATATTATTGAGCTTGGAAACCCATGTAACTTGACTACCAAATCAGCAAAAAGAGTGGTTGTTTTGCTGGCTGTGAACTGAGATGGCAGTGCACCAAAGTGGGCTGATTTCGTTAAGCGATCCACTACCACCAAGATTACCTCGAAGCCTTTAGAAGTTGGCAAGCCTGTAATAAAATCCATAGTCAAAGCATCCCAAACAAGTGAAGGAACGGGTAAAGGTTGAAGTAATCCAGCAGGTGCTTGAGTAGAATTTTTAATTTGCTGACATGTAAGACAGGCAGCAATGTAGTTCTCAACATCAAAGCGCATTTTTGGCCAAAAAAAAGTAGAAGAAAGCCGAACTAGGGTGCGTTTCACGCCTGCATGCCCTGCCATGGGGGAGTCATGGAATTCCTTAAGAAGTGTGCTCTTTAATTTGGAGTGAGGACTGACGTAGTATCGATGGTTGTAAAGTAATAGTCCCTCACGAACCGAGAAGGCTGAAGAAAGTTCTCCCGTGGCAAACTTGTGATGAAGTAACAACAGATCAGGCAAGGACCAATTGTCCTCATGCAAAGTGGTTAGGATATCCACGGTTGGCTTGGAGATTATAGAGAACAACTCAGCTTGAGAATTTATGGAGTCGGAAAATTGATCCGCATGTACTCGAGATAAGGCATCCGCAACCTTATTGGAACTTCCCGGCTTATACTCAATTCGAAAATGAAAACCCAACAATTTCCTGACATAAGCTTGTTGTTCAGGAGTTTGAATTACCTGGTGAAACAACTCTTTAATGCTTTTATGATCGGTTCGAATGATGAAAAAGCGACCGAGTAAGTATTGGCGCCATTTTTGTACAGCAGCAACAATCGCGTGCAGTTCTTTGATATAAGTTGAGGCAACCCGCAATCGAGGACCCAACTTTTGACTAAAATAAGAAATGGGATGACCTTGTTGCATCAATACTGCTCCAACTCCAATATTAGAAGCATCCGTCTCTATAACAAATTCAAGCTCAAAATCGGGTAAATGCAATACCGGGGCAGCCACCATTGCATTTTTTAAAGTCATATAGGCATCCGAAGCTGCTGGAGACCAATGGAATGCCTCTTTACACAACAAATCTGTCAATGGGGCCGCAATTGAAGCATAACCTCAGATAAATCGGCGATAATAGCCTGTGAGCCCGAGAAAGCCTCGTAGTTGCTTAACAGTCTGCGGCAATGGCCATTCCACCATGGCTGCAACTTTTTTAGGGTCTGCCTGTACTCCTCCAGCAGTCACTATGTGGCCCAAATAATCAATAGCTTCTTGGCAAAATAGACATTTCGACAACTTGACATAAAACTGATGTTCTTGCAAACGAAACAAAACATGTTCCAAGTGATTGACATGAGCAGTCAATGAAGAACTATAAACCAAAATGTCATCGAAAAAAACAATAACAAATTTGCGTAAGTAAGATGCAAATAGTTGATTCATAGTTGCTTGAAATGTCGAGGGGGCATTAGTTAAACCAAATGGCATGACCAGAAATTCGTAATGCCCCTCATGAGTACGAAATGCTGTTTTATAAGTATCTCGCTTATGAACTCGGATCTGGTGGTAACCAGCTCTCAAATCCAGCTTGCTGAAAATCCGTGCTCCTCCTAGCTCATCAAATAATTCATCAATTGTGGGAATAGGAAATTTATCCGGCACTGTAACTGCATTCAAGGCTCGGTAATCAACACAAAACCTGTATGTGCCATCCTTTTTCTTGACCAACAAAACGAGAGAGGAGAAAGGGTTGTGGCTTGGCTTTATTATCCCCTGTTCTAACATTTCCTTGACTAGTTTTTCCATTTCTGATTTTTGAAAATGAGGATATCTATAGGGCCTCACATTCACTGGCTTTGAAGTAGGCAGGAGGTGAATTTTATGGTCAATGAGTCTATGAGGAGGTAGACCCGTAGGTGGGGAAAATAAGGTTTTATATTGTTGAAGGAGAATGGTGATTTGTTCGGGTAATTGGGTGGGAATGTGAGGTTCCGAGAGGGAGAAATTTGTATCGGAAGCAAGTGTGTCATTACTAATGGGATGCAGCTCAAATAATGAATGGACGACATCTGTAGATAACAAAGCATGAAATTGATGGAAGGAGATCATATTAGGGGTTTGGATGGGGTCACCTCGTAAAATGATTGGATTGCCCTCCCAACAAAATTCCATAGTCATTGCACGGTAGTCTGTAGATATTTTACCAAGGTGTTGAAGCCACTGGATTCCCAGGACAACATCGGGACCTTCAATTGGCAATATATAGAAATCCAACTTGAAAGTGTGACCCTGTATCACTAGTGGCACTTGAAGACATTGAAAACGGCAAATTAAGAAGTCGTCATTACCAATATAAACCCGAAAAGCAGGGATGGATTGAATTTGCAGGCCAAGTCGTTCTGCCCATTGTGGTTTGATGAAGTTGTGTGTACTGCCACTATCTATTAAAACATGTAAGTGTTGGCGGCCAATTTCGCCTAGTACCCTCAAAGAACGTGGGTTAGATTGCCCAGCTAGTGCATTTAAGCTGGATATATCAGCTGTCACAACTTCCTCTGTTTGTTCAAGTAAGGGAGACTCCTCCGATGGTTCACTGTCATCATCATCTGTGCCTAACAACAAGAGAAATTTACTACGGCAATGATGGTTTGCACTATATTTCTGGTCGCAATTGTAACACAACCCCTTGTCTCTTTTTTCTTTCAATTCCATCTGGGAGAGACGACGGATGGGGAGGGCTGGAGTGGGTAAAAGTGGCGGTGGTGGTATTGGTTTTGGGGTAGGTAAAAGTGGCGGTTGGGATGATGGTTTTTGAGTAGCAAAACTGGTATGTGGATAAGTGGAAGGAAATTTGTTGTGGACATGGTGAGTGAGAGCAGGGGTGGTTTGTTGTGGTTGAGGAGTAACAGCGTTCCATTTTGTCCACGAACGGCCTGAAATTTTTGATTCCTCAGATTTAGCTTCATATGCTCGTGCTAGAGCAAAGGCTTCCATGAGGGACGTGGGTCTGCCAAACAACAACTCTCGCCGAATATCAGGTTTTAAACCAGTGATAAAGAAACTAATCAGTAACGGCTCGGAAATGCCCGTGACTTTATTCATCAACTCTTCGAAGGCAGATTGAAACTCTGCGACTGTAGATGTTTGTGTGAGCTTGGACAAATTGCCCTGATGATCTTCATACATAGAAGCACCAAAACGTTGTTTGAGATTGATTAAAAAACTTTGCCAAGTGCTCAATAGATTGTTGGCTTTCATCCACTGAAACCATGCAGCAGCTTTTCCTTCCATATGAAAAGAAACAATACGTAACCGTAGCTGATCCGGAGTGCCATGAAAATCAAAAAATTCATTGATTCGAAAATCCCATCCATTTGGATCAGTACTATCAAACTTTGGAACCTCCATTTTCATGGAGCGTAACAGAGGTGAATTATCCGTACTACTAACAAGAGTAGTGGACTGTGTTGGGAAAGCCGTCGACGATGTCGGAACCGTAGTCGAAGATGACGGTGTTGACGCCGAAGGACGGGATGAACCTCCTGAAACTCCGATAGAACTACTGATATGAGACCGTAGCTCCTCAAAACGAGAATCAACCATGGACATATATTTTTGGAGGTTTTGATGAACAGCCAGTGTGTGGCTTTCAAGAAGTGTTTGCATCTTAGAAATAATCTCAGGATCCGTTGTGGCCTCTTGGTTGGTCATTTTTGCAGAGAAATAGGGAGTAGACGACAGAGAATGACAAGGAGCAGAAAAAAAGGCAATGAAAGCACCAGTTGATACGACCTCCAATGAATATTTGTCAGTATCACGAGGTTTCCACCTTTCGAGCAGGTGTGAGCTCCACAAGAACAGAGTGAAAATAATAGAGATAAGAAAGAAAGAAACTTTTGTGTATTATATTCTTGCCTTTACTCACGCCTTTCCACTTTACATATACCCTTTTCATTCTACCACTTTTTGTGTAACTAACCAATTGCAATAATAAAACAAAAATAATAAAAATCACAGCTGTCCTCATGGAATAATTCTCCCGAATATTCCCCTAGGTGATATAGTCCTTGAGATATTCTGGAGTTTTGCGAGCACGAGCTGGCCGTTGCAATGTTTGCTCCACTCCCTGCATTTCAACTACAGGGCCATCTTCCAACTCCCTTACTTTAATGGGCCAGGATGTATCAAAGTCCCTCCCCAAGGTTCTGAAG
>NW_006262201.1:4432473-4548014 GCF_000493195.1 Citrus x clementina
CATGTTTTCTTCCGGTCTCGGCGCGTTTCATTCAAGCATTGTTAAAGGGCGACATACTAGGACTCATACTCGGACTCATGCTTGGGCTTTCTTCTCTTAAAGTACCATTCAGCATCGCTAATTCCCGCAGTTGTTGCTTCTTGTAATGATCCAATGATTCATCCTGCATACAGAGATGAGTTTGAACAAGCAGGAATTAGGAGAGATGCTAAAGGAAAGAATATCGACAAAGTTAAGAGAAAATACAAGAGTTTTTTTTGTTCATACCACGGGCTTCAAAAGGTTCTCTAGTATTGCTACAGCATGATCCAAGCGGGAATTTATTATATCCTCTGGAAATTCGGCCTCCACTAACACATGCAGTGGCTCATTAAGATGCTCATATCCAGGTTTATCTTTAAGTTTTTCTTCCTAAAGAACCAAAAAGTAAAGAATTATCAAGAGAAACCGAGATGGTATAATAATGTCAAGCAACATCGAATTTTAGTAAATATGAAAAAATAGTTTGCAAATGGAAGATGCACTTTCCCATTTGTAGAACATGAAGAACATGAAATGAGTCTTGGTTTGCAATTAACAGATAAACTAGTAACAATACAAATTCATTTCCAGTACATATGCCATCAACGGAAAAACAAAACTACTCAAAATATATATCTACTCCTACCACAATGAAGGAAAAGCACCATAATCATACCAGCTGTTTCCGTGAAAAGAATTATGAGAAAAAAAAGCTATAATTTATCTGGAAGTCATTATTCCGAAGAAACATAATTTATATGCATGTAATTTCATGCTCAGCACATCTTTCTCAAGTTAAATCAATCAGCAAAATGTCAGGATCCTCCATTGAATATCATAGAACTACATCATGCATGATCATAAGCAAATCCAGTCATACCACGACCAATATCAGCACTAAACTAAAAATTAAAGCGTATGGTGAATTGTTACATAAAACCAGGATAATTTGAGAGCTAATTAAATATCTCGAATTGTAGCTTCCCTAATCAAACAAACGAAACAAAAAAATTAGAAATACGTTTTTTTTTTTTTTAATCAGAGAAGCACATTGACACCAGATAAAAGTGAGCAAGAGCTAATGCTGTCAGACAAGTTAACAGGGTCCTCCTTTAGCAAGGTTCAAATAGGAAGGACCATGGTAAAAATAAGATGAGGTAATTTACTTAACCTATAAAAGTGAGCAAGAGCAAATGCTGTCAGACAAGTTAACATGGTCCTCCTTTAGCGAGGTTCGAATAGGAAGGACCATAGTAAAAATAAGAGGTAATTTACTTAACCTATAAATCCTACAATTTAGTTGCAAGTAAAATAACTCCAATCTCAAACATCAAACGCATAAGATTCAAAAAGCAGCTTTAGCTATTAAAATTTCACATTTTCATGCTTTGAGAGTTCAAGTCCACTTTGGCTTTGATTAAATTGAATCAGCAACTTATTTCAAAATGCACAGCTCCACCATATTATGATAGATCATACCTTTATCGAATCCTTCGACTCTTTTGAGCGAGTTCCCACGCGGTCCCAAAATCCGGCCGACAAAATTAAACTGCTGTGTCTTTAAGTTAGAAACTATTATTATAAGGAAACTAAATACATGAATTTATAGCGCTGAGGGCTATAAAACTCCTGTTTGTAAAAGCATCTTTTACTACTACGATTACTATGAGGGCTATAAAACTCCTGTTTGTAAAAGCATCTTTTGCTACTACGATTACTATATTACACATTTACACTTACTATAAATGATGGCCTATCAATTTCATTGATCCCACAGCAAAGGCTATTTACAAACAGGAGTTTTATAGCCCTACCCTATAAAGCTCATTGGAGATTTAGAGCCCTCCCCTATAAATCTAGGTAACATTCCCTCCCCTATAATTTGGGGTCCCTTTGCTCATTAGCTGCTGCAGCTCTCCTCTTCTTCTTTTTTCCTCTCTTATCTCTTGTACTCTTCGATTGCTCTGGTCGACACGGCCTTTGATTGCTCTGTCAATCTTATACAAGACATATACAACACGACTTCAGATCTTTTAGGATCGCGCTTCTCTCTTCGTACTTGCTGCTTTCTCTCTTGTAAAGGTTTCATTTCGATTTTGATTTGGAGTAATAGTCCTTCAGGATCGTGCTTGTCTCTTCATACTAGCGGCTGTCTCTCTGATAAGGTTTCATTTCGATTTTGATTTGGAGTTGCTTTTTCTTTTATTTTCAAGTAGATTTGTTTCAATTGAAATGTTGGTTGTTAATTTGGTGTTGTGTTGAGTTTTGCAGGTAATGATTGCTCTGATCAATCTATTACAAAATGGCTGACGGGAAAAAGGAAGTCAACCCAGCAATCTTGACCGTCTCCCTTCTCTCTCTGACCTGAGCCACAACGTGTATTTAAAAATAAAACTTTACCCTATATATACAGACAATGCTCAAAAGAAAACAAAAAAAAAAAAATCCCAAATTTCCTTTTTAAATTCTTACCAATCAATAAAAGTATTTGATAATTTTTTTTTTCACAATAGCTATGACTTGAAAAAATTAAACTAATATTAAATGAGACTAAATACATAATGATCTCTTAAATTCCTATTTTTCTAAAGGAATGGATCTAATACTTTCCTTAATATAGTATTTTAATGGTTTTGCAGGAACAAAATTTATATGTCCGCGATGGCAAACGCATATCATAACGTGTTTGGATATCTCATTCCAATTCTCATCGGCATCGTGGGAGCAAATATGCAAGGCACAAATGAGCGCTTGTTTGAAACACACACAACAAATATATGGTCTTTTCTTATAACCACAGCCATTTATTGTTATGCACATTTAGCTCATCAAGAGAATTCTTCCCAATCTTGGGCCCTTGTAGCACGAGTCTCCGGATCTGTTTCTGCAGTCTCCCAACCCTCCACATTTGTTCCACGCTCTGATATTGGTCATATCATATTGTACACTGCATGGCTTTGCTCGTCCATTATCATTGTTGTGCATCAATATGGGGCGCTGTTTGCAGAAGCTTGTCGTCAGCTCTACAACGAAACCTTGAAGCCATTTTGCAGTAGGTTTCAATCTAATGACACTTCCTCGGCAGGACAACAACGACCAACACTACCAGTTTAGAAGGGGGCTTCTTCAAATGTTTCACCTTATACAGTACTACAGTAGCAAGCAATCATCTCATATACACGTAGTAATTGTGAAAAGTAACAGAGAAAACATATTAGTGTCCAGATTTCTTTGCTTGAAATAGTGCTAATTACTGTCATCAAATTTCGTCTTATTCTTTTTATTCCCCTCACATGCATTGTTAGAATTCAAAGGGATGTTATTTCCCTTACATTGACCCCAGTCATAGCATTCATTGTCTTCCAGGCAAACTATGCTTTTGAATCTACATTTGAGCATTTACCTTAAGCACCAGTTTGCATAATGAGTTCTGTATCCAAATACTATATTCTTTTGACGTTGGTATTGTTATTATATAAACATTGTTTGGTTTTGTTTATTTTTCTTGTCAAGGTTGCAAGTTGGATGAGTTTTCATAGTGAGCCTCCTGTCATAAAATGGGCCGCCGGAAGTCTCATGTTTGTTACGGGGTCATCTGAGCTATCATTTTGGAATCCTAGTGTGTCTAAACTAGGAGCTTACGTTGGGAGGAAGTAAGGTTTCTAACACTCAGCACCCTTAAGTATCTGAATATTGATGGCTATCTATTGCCGGGAGGGGAACCCGAATTATGATGTCTTAATAAAAATATTAAGACATCTGACCCATATCGGTGAAACAGCCATGGTCCTGGGTCCCCATTGGGTCGTCCACGATGGATTGACCAGACTCCAAAATAATTGCCGAGTCTTGAGCACACAAGGGGCAGTTTTGCTTTTAAAAGAAAAAGTGCATATGAAGTGAATAACTTCAAACTCTCCCTCGAATTGCCACGTACACACTTCAATTCTCTCAACGAGCGTCCCCGCAACGTCACACTCCACAATAATCTCAAATAATTTAGAACAATTATATACTTCTGGCTGCTCTTATCTTCCTTCTCACCGGCTGGTTGCATTTTACTAACACTGCCGACTGAGAATCATAATCCCTATAGGTGTCACCACAACATTGTCATTTTTGATCTAGCGTTAGTGTCAAGGAAGCTCATGTTTGCAAGATTACCAGCAAAGCAGAGGATCACAGCAGCAGCAGCATACAGTTACGAGTAGATGACATGGCATGCCAGCTGGAGCCTGGTGGTTATGTAATTAGTTGTGCATATGTTAATTAGCTAAAGTTGTTATAGTTAGTTAACAGAATAAGTGAATTAGTTGCAGCTAATTACATCGTTTAGTGCTGAGCTTCAGCTTAGTATAAATAGCAACAACTTTGTACATACGAATAAGTTTTTTGATTAATGAAATTTAGTTCTAAGAAAATATTCAGATCTGGTTATTCATTTTCTCAGCTGCCAAACATTATTCTCGTTCTTCTTCTTGGTATCAGAGCAGGTAACAATGGCTTCAGTCCATCTAGCTTCTTCTTCTTCTCAAGCGCCAATTAATCAAACAGTTAATTCAACACATGTGACATTCACTTTCAGTACACCTATTAAGCTAGATCAATCCAATTATTTGATTTGGAAATCTCAAGTTCTTGCCTCAATCCGTGGCAACAGACTTGAGAAATTCATTGATAATTCAACCATTCCACCTCCCTCACACATTGCTCAACGAATTGAAGATGAACTGAGATCTGTTGAAAATCCAGAATTCGCAACTTGGAGATCACAAGATCAGGTGCTTCTTGGCTGGTTACTTTCTTCAATGAGTGAAGGTATCATCAGCTTAGTCTTCAATCTAGAGACTTCTCGAGAGGTATGGAAAGCTATAGAGGTTCAATTCGGATCTCAGTCTAAATCTAGGCTTCTGCACTTACGATATATGATGAACTCAACTAGAAAGGATGATCTGAAAATTACTGATTATTTCATTAAGATGAAAAGTATTGCTGATAATATGGCTGCTGCTGGTAGTGCATTAAGTGATGATGATCTGATCTTGCATGTGCTCTCTGGTTTAGGTCCAGACTATAACTCTGTTGCTACCTATATTACTGGACAAGTAGGAGTAGGAAAAATGAATGTAAATGAAGCCTATGCTATGCTCCTAACTCAAGAAGCTAGGATTGAACAACAAACTCATATGCTAGCTAATACTGATGTGAAACAAAACTTTGAGGCTAATCTTACTTACAATAGAGGTTACAAAAAGGGAAATATGTCTGGAGGAAGAGTTTTTGGTGGCTTTTGTTATAATCCTGGTTATGGTACCGGTGGAAACAATAACAGTAATGGTTACAAGGGAGGTTATAATGGAGGTTCTGGATTTAATGCAAATAGTGGAAGTGCTTATGGCACTAATTATCAGTTCAAGGCTTATCAAGGAGATAATCAAAGAGGTGGAGGAGGAGGCAACTGGAATCCAAATGCTGGAAATGGTGGATTTAACAATAGCAGATCTTCTGGAAACACTAAGCCTCAATGGAATGTCTCTAAGCCAACCTGTCAGATTTGTCTCAGAACAGGCCATACTGCCAATATTTGCTGGAAGCTTGAAGAATTTATTGCATCTGGATCTTACAGACCACCACCAAATAGAAATCCAAAGTCTGCATATCTGGCTAATATGGAGGGACCTGCTGATGCTAACTGGTATTTGGATAGTGGTGCAACACACCATCTGACAAATGATATCAACAACATGCATGTCTCTGAAGTGTTTACAGGTATATCTAAACTTCTTGTTGGCAATGGTGCTGGATTGAGTATAACACATGTTGGTAGTGCTGCATTGAAATCACATAACTCCCATAATACCTCCTTAACTCTTAAGCTAAATGATATCCTTTTAGTGCCACAAATTACAAAAAACCTTATTAGCATCTCTAAACTCACTAATGATAATGATGTTGTGATTGAGTTTACTAATAATCTCTGCTTTGTGAAGGACAAGGTGAGGAATTTGATCATACTGCAGGGCAAAGCTGAAAATGGTTTATACAAATTGCTATTAGTTTCATCTAATAAGCCAGTTCCCTCTGTTCATCAAGTATCTCCTGCATCTAGTCAAAGCTTTGTTGCTGAGTCAATAATACCAACCAATCCTCTTTCAATGTTTTCAGTTGTCAATTCTACTCTTTCAAATAATGCTTCTTGTCTGCATACTGCAGCAACTCCTTGTAAAAATTCTGAGTGTTTGTTAAGTACCTCTGTATTGCATCAAAGATTGGGACATCCATCTTCTAAGATTTTGAGCCATGTAATCAAAGCATGTTCATCTTTCAAACTGGAAAATAAAACTAAAACCTTTGATTTTTGTGATGCTTGTCAAATAGGAAAAATGCACAAACTTCATTTTCCAGCTACTGTTATCAAAACAAAGTCTCCCTTGGATATGTTGCATACTGATTTATGGGGACCAGCCCCTGTGGTTTCATCACAAGGCTATAGATATTATGTGAGCTTTGTTGATGACTTCACAAGATTTACTTGGATTTTTCCTTTGAAAACTAAAAGTGAAACACTGTCAGTCTTCAAAGTTTTCAAAAACCAAATAGAGAAACAACTTGACAGATCTATCAAATGTCTTCAATCAGACTGGGGGGGAGAATTTCGATCATTTGTTACTTTTCTTCAAACAGAGGGCATCCAATTCAGACATTCATGTCCATACACTCACAACTAAAATGGCATTGTAGAGAGAAAGCATAGGCATATCACTGAACTTGGTCTCACTCTTCTTACACAAGCCAATCTACCTATTAAATTCTGGTGGGATTCCTTTCATACAGCCACATATCTTATCAACAGATTACCTACTCTAGTTCTGTCAATGAAATCCCCTTATGAGTCTATCTTTCATCTCACTCCAGATTATCAATTCTTAAGAACATTTGGATGTTCATGTTTTCCCTTTCTCCGAGACTATAATCAACACAAGTTTCACTCTCATACATCCAAATGTGTCTTCTTGGGGTATAGTTCTGTGCATAAGGGTTACAAGTGTCTCCATCCCTCTGGAAAAATCTATATAGCAAGTCATGTTATTTTTTATGAGACTTCATTTCCATATTCCTCCATTTTCAGTTCATCTTCTCCATCCAAGTCTTCTGGATTTCAATCCAATCTTCTTCAGCAATATATTATACCTATTTCTAATAGCAATTTGAATACCTTTGAAGCTGCTACTGCAAGTAATGATCAAAATTCTGATAATCTTGATATTACATCTTCACCACTTCCTCACAACACATCATCTCAACCCTCACCACCTGCTACTTTATTCCAGCAAACCACATTCTCTTCACCAACTCAACCTACCATGTCACACTCTTTGATTCACCCAGCACAATCATCTCAACCTAATCCAATTCCTTCCACACACAAAATGATAACCAGAGCAAAAGCTGGAATATTCAAACCAAAGGCCTACCTAACAGATCACAATAGCCTGGAACCATCCACTGTTTTAGAAGCATTATCTGATCCCAAATGGAAAGCAGCAATGCAGTCTGAGTATGATGCTTTGACTAAGAACAAAACTTGGACTCTGGTGCCCATGTGCTCATCCTATAAACCAGTTGGATGCAAATGGGTGTTCAGAACCAAGTACAACACAGATGGCTCAGTTTCCAAATACAAAGCTAGGCTGGTGGCCAAGGGATTTCATCAAACTGCACGTATAGATTATTCAGAAACATTTAGTCCTGTAGTGAAGTCTGCAACAGTAAGATTAATCCTTAGCCTAGCTGTCATGAAAAGTTGGAATGTCAGACAAATTGATGTGAATAATGCCTTCTTAAATGGTGATTTGTCAGAGGATGTGTATATGATTCAGCCTGAGGGTTTTATGTCCAAAGAAGGCTACATATGCAAACTTACCAAGGCTTTATATGGTTTGAAACAAGCTCCAAGAGCTTGGTATGATAAACTGAAAAGCTGTCTTACTGCCTGGAATTTCTGCAATTCTAAAGCTGATACATCTTTTTTTGTTAAGCATGATGATAAAGGCATTATTATTATATTGATCTATGTTGAAGATATTTTGGTGACTGGCCCTGACTCAACATTACTTGAAGAGTTTATCAGTAATCTCAGTAAGGTCTTTGCCCTCAAGGATCTGGGATTGGTGGCTTATTTTCTTGGAGTAGAAGTATGTTATACAGCTCAAGGAATGCATTTGTCACAGACTAAGTATATCAAGGATCTGATAAGCAAAGCTTCAATGCAAAGCTGCAAAGGGTCAGATACACCTTTCAGCACTGGTTTCAAACTAGAGAAGAATGTTCAAGGTCCTCTGGGGCAGGAATTCGAAGAACCAGCTCTTTATAGGAGCATTGTTGGAGGGCTTCAATATTTGATTCTCACCAGGCCTGACATTGCATATTCTGTACACAAACTCAGCCAATATCTCAGTAATCCTACACTCCAGCACTGGTTAGCATGCAAGAAAGTTCTCAGGTATCTTCAAGCTACAGCCACTCATGGTTTATATATCCAAAAGGAGGGAACTCTTGGACTTACAGGTCTAACTGGATACTCTGATGCTGACTGGGCATGTGATATTGATGATCGAAAATCTATTGGAGCCTACTGTATTTACTTGGGTAATAATCTAATTTCCTGGTCATCAAAAAAACAAGCTATTGTAGCTAAGTCGAGCACTGAAAGTGAATACAGAGCACTCTCTTCAGCAAGTTCAGAACTTTCATGGCTGCAATCTCTGCTGTTAGAACTTAACATTGTCCAACTACCAGCTCCAATCGGTGTGACAATCAGAGTGCAGGAGAGTTAGCTAGAAATCCTATTCTTCACTCTAAATCAAAACACATTGAGTTGGATGTCCATTACATTAGAGATAAAGTGCTTGGAAAAGAATTAGAAGTGAAATACATTCCTACTGAAGAACAAGTTGCTGATGTCCTTACCAAAGCTCTGTCATTTCCCAAGTTCAACTATTTTCGATCCAAGCTCAATGTCATCAACAGACCATTGAGCTTGAGGGGGGATGTCAAGGAAGCTCATGTTTGCAAGATTACCAGCAAAGCAGAGGATCACAGCAGCAGCAGCATACAGTTACGAGTAGATGACATGGCATGCCAGCTGGAGCCTGGTGGTTATGTAATTAGCTGTGCATATGTTAATTAGCTAAAGTTGTTATAGTTAGTTAACAGAATAAGTGAATTAGTTGCAGCTAATTACATCGTTTAGTGCTGAGCTTCAGCTTAGTATAAATAGCAACAACTTTGTACATACGAATAAGTTTTTTGATTAATGAAATTTAGTTCTAAGAAAATATTCAGATCTGGTTATTCATTTTCTCAGCTGCCAAACATTATTCTCGTTCTTCTTCTTGGTATCAGAGCAGGTAACAATGGCTTCAGTCCATCTAGCTTCTTCTTCTTCTCAAGCGCCAATTAATCAAACAGTTAATTCAACACATGTGACATTCACTTTCAGTACACCTATTAAGCTAGATCAATCCAATTATTTGATTTGGAAATCTCAAGTTCTTGCCTCAATCCGTGGCAACAGACTTGAGAAATTCATTGATAATTCAACCATTCCACCTCCCTCACACATTGCTCAACGAATTGAAGATGAACTGAGATCTGTTGAAAATCCAGAATTCGCAACTTGGAGATCACAAGATCAGGTGCTTCTTGGCTGGTTACTTTCTTCAATGAGTGAAGGTATCATCAGCTTAGTCTTCAATCTAGAGACTTCTCGAGAGGTATGGAAAGCTATAGAGGTTCAATTCGGATCTCAGTCTAAATCTAGGCTTCTGCACTTACGATATATGATGAACTCAACTAGAAAGGATGATCTGAAAATTACTGATTATTTCATTAAGATGAAAAGTATTGCTGATAATATGGCTGCTGCTGGTAGTGCATTAAGTGATGATGATCTGATCTTGCATGTGCTCTCTGGTTTAGGTCCAGACTATAACTCTGTTGCTACCTATATTACTGGACAAGTAGGAGTAGGAAAAATGAATGTAAATGAAGCCTATGCTATGCTCCTAACTCAAGAAGCTAGGATTGAACAACAAACTCATATGCTAGCTAATACTGATGTGAAACAAAACTTTGAGGCTAATCTTACTTACAATAGAGGTTACAAAAAGGGAAATATGTCTGGAGGAAGAGTTTTTGGTGGCTTTTGTTATAATCCTGGTTATGGTACCGGTGGAAACAATAACAGTAATGGTTACAAGGGAGGTTATAATGGAGGTTCTGGATTTAATGCAAATAGTGGAAGTGCTTATGGCACTAATTATCAGTTCAAGGCTTATCAAGGAGATAATCAAAGAGGTGGAGGAGGAGGCAACTGGAATCCAAATGCTGGAAATGGTGGATTTAACAATAGCAGATCTTCTGGAAACACTAAGCCTCAATGGAATGTCTCTAAGCCAACCTGTCAGATTTGTCTCAGAACAGGCCATACTGCCAATATTTGCTGGAAGCTTGAAGAATTTATTGCATCTGGATCTTACAGACCACCACCAAATAGAAATCCAAAGTCTGCATATCTGGCTAATATGGAGGGACCTGCTGATGCTAACTGGTATTTGGATAGTGGTGCAACACACCATCTGACAAATGATATCAACAACATGCATGTCTCTGAAGTGTTTACAGGTATATCTAAACTTCTTGTTGGCAATGGTGCTGGATTGAGTATAACACATGTTGGTAGTGCTGCATTGAAATCACATAACTCCCATAATACCTCCTTAACTCTTAAGCTAAATGATATCCTTTTAGTGCCACAAATTACAAAAAACCTTATTAGCATCTCTAAACTCACTAATGATAATGATGTTGTGATTGAGTTTACTAATAATCTCTGCTTTGTGAAGGACAAGGTGAGGAATTTGATCATACTGCAGGGCAAAGCTGAAAATGGTTTATACAAATTGCTATTAGTTTCATCTAATAAGCCAGTTCCCTCTGTTCATCAAGTATCTCCTGCATCTAGTCAAAGCTTTGTTGCTGAGTCAATAATACCAACCAATCCTCTTTCAATGTTTTCAGTTGTCAATTCTACTCTTTCAAATAATGCTTCTTGTCTGCATACTGCAGCAACTCCTTGTAAAAGCATATGTGTTTATTTAATTGTAATAAACAATTTTTCTGATTAATAAAATAAATGAGGTATTTTATTCAAATATCTTAATTGCATTAATATTTGTATTAAAGTCCATTTAATCATATTATATGTATTTATGTGATCACCATGTGGATTCACGGAAGACATAAATACAAGTTATCTTATGATTAAATAAATTTAGTTCGCAGTTAATAAATAAAGTTGGGCACTTTATTTAGGTATAGACTGTAATAAATTCATTGAATGATTTGTCTTAATCATGTATGAATTTATTGATGTAGTACGACTACATTGAACAGGATCACATATGAGATTTAATTAACTTTGTAATAACTGTCAGACTTATTAAATCTCATAGGCGTTGATTTTACTGTAATCTTAATCTTGAGTTAATTATGATTTCATGATTGTGATTGTTATTTCATTTGAGTTACCAATGGGCACGACACATCCTTATGGTCAAGATTACCCGGTATCTTGGTGGGAGCAATTATGAGTATTGGAGTTATGGATTAACAATATAGAATTTGTACAACACATCTCTTGATAGGTTTTCGGTACTTGATCATAGAATTATCTGGCCAGAGTGTGTCAACATATTTAGTATGTTGAAAATAATCATTAGAGAAAACCAGTAAGGATCAAGGAATAAGATGTTATTAAATTGATTGGACAGTTGAGATATCAATTTAATTCACGATGTGGTACAAAGGATTGTGCAGTAAAGAAATCAATGTGGCTTGGGACGAATTATTATTCGCGCATACAATTATGGAAGTCAGTTCCAATCTTTTAGTGGAGTAGATTTGGAATTAAATAATTGGGCTAGTTTAATTACAGGCCTAATTATTGTAGCCACTATTGTATGTTCCCAAATGATCCCCGGGTTAGCTCATTTAATTGACTGCACCACTACTGGACTAATAAGTAAGATAACTAGCTATTTGGGTCAAAAGCCTAAATATATCATTTAGTGGGAGGCTCCATTTAATTAGCTTTTGTATAAGGGGCCTTATGTTATTTTACAAGGTGGGTCCCTTATTGAAAAAGCAAATAACGTGGGTTTTGTTTTTTGGATTTTTGGAGCCTAGGGTTTTCGCTAAAGGGTGATATAAAAGGCTTATTTTCTCAAAAGAAAAATGCGGAAGCCACTTTATACAGATCAGAGAAAAAGATTTTTCTCTCCATTGTTGAGAGAAAAATTTTCTCGTGCTAGTTGCTTTGGTAGTGATAAAGGCGCCCACACGTCAAGTGCAGATCGAACCTGAGTCATAACCTGGAAGATCATTGGAGACAGTTCGTGATCTAACAAGCGTGGTGGTGACGGATCGTGATCTAACAGAAGTGGTGGTGGCGGATCGTGATCTAGGAGCCTAAATCACTTCAGCGGAAAAAGCCAACTCGGATTTTCAAGGTACGATTTCTGGATTACGTATTCCTATATATTATATGAGAGCGGTCCTTAACAGGTTTTATAAAAATTTAAAAACCGGATTTTTCCCCAACACTGTCATGTCTCCCCAATGTCAGATCATGTCCTCAACCAACTCTTTTGGCTTTCATCGCCCATTTTTCTTCATTTTACAGCATGAAGCTAATACAAAGCCAAATGAAAAGTAGATTAGTCATTTCAAATTCAATTTAATTGTCAATTGAAAAGTTCAATTGTTACCTTCATAAACTCTAGAATCAATAGTTAATGAAATATACAATAAGAAGAGTAAATATTAATAGCGCACCAATATTACAAATCTGCTAAAATTATTACCGCTGAGAGAAAACGAGCAATGGATACAGGTCCTTCTTCGTGCGATCGAGAAGTGAGATCAGATTGGAAGTGAGAGTTGAGATCGAGGGAACAATGGAGACTGATTCTTCATCTCCGTAATTTTCCCCTTTTTTGCTAAAATGCTATTTTGCATTTTCCGTATTTCGATTTTGTTTTTAATTAGGTAAGAAAAAAAGATCGGGCCCTATTTGAAAAGAAAAATAAAAAGGGCCCTAAAAGTAATTTCCCCTAGCCTATGCATTCGATAAAATATTTCATTACGTCCGTGGACAGATTGCCCTTGAAAAAATATATTATATTTTTCGCATTGGTCCAACGGTTTGTCAATGTCTTTGTAAAAAGCACATATTTTCAAAGGTAAATAACACTCTCACAAATGTTTAATCAATAATACCGTTGTTTTTTGAAGTGATAACTACTGATTATATATTGATTCTTCAAAATAATTACACATTTATCATAATATTATTTATTTATTTTATAATTGATATAGTACTTTAAAGATATTTTAAAATTTTTCCACTCGACAATGCCTAATCAAGGGTAAAGTTTAAATTAGGATCCGACTACGGTGCAATTGTGGTACCGTGCCACAGTTGCATCTAGTCATTGGATCCACTTGGATGAGTGGTGTTTATTGGGATCCAACGGGCACAATTTTTCCCTTTAAATTATGTCACAAAAAATCTTTGAACAATATTAAACAAAGCGTTTACTTGTATAACAAAAGAATGCATATGAAAGCATGAGCGGACCCAATTAAGGCTTAGGAGGGGCATTAAGTTTTCTTTTAAATGTACCCCAAGCCCCTTCTGAAAAAGTTAAATAAAACAATTTAGACACCTTTTTCATATATTAAAAGACTTGTGATTTCATGGTAGATTGTTATTTAATGATTTTAAAACTTTGGTTCAAATCTTATTAGCCACATTATTTTATTTTTTAAAATATTTTGTAGAAACTACTTCGAAAAATGATATTTTCACGTATTAAAAATAATAATTTATTACTATTATTATTTAGAATTTAAAAAAAAAAGTAATAAAATTTGAGTTTATAAGATTTAAAATGTATTCAAGTGAACATTAAAAAAATTTAAGTTAAATAAAATTTTTTGAACTAAACCCCCTCTCATTTTAGTTTCTGGATCCGCCACTATATGAAAGGACAAAAAGAGTGAAGGTATGAGTTTGATTATGATCACAGTAATTATTTCTATTTCAAAGATTGAAATGTAAACATTAGTTTATTTTGTGGAATTTTCTCTGTTACATTTTAAAATTACTACATGTTCATGGATGACTGATTGCTACTATGCAAGGCAAACATTTTATTTTGAGAAAATTCCTTCTAGACTGGTAGCGTTGGTCGCAGCTGCACTGTCGAGGAAGTGTTATAAGCTCGAAACCTATTGCAAATGTCAATGCAAAATAGCTTCAAGGTTTCGCTGTAGAGTTGACGACAAGCTTCTGAAAACAATGTGCCATATTGAAACACAACAACAATAATGGCAGTGCCAATCCATGTAGTGTACAAAATCAAATGACCAATATTGGAACGTGGAATAAATGTGGAGACCAAGTTATCCTGGTTTTATGTAACAATTATACCCAAATTATTAGGGAATCTATAATTTGGGTTATTTGATTAGCACTCTAATTATCCTGGTTTTATGTAACAATTTGTCAGATGCTTTAATTTTTGGTTTAGTACTGATTTGGAAGTTTTTGAATTACCAATTTTACTGATAAGAAGATGATGATAAGTTAGGATTTTACTTTTTAGCACTCTTTTATACTAAATCATAAAACATAAATTTACCAAATTATGTAACCCGAACTATGATGTCTTAATAAAGTTGTGATGGCAAAACAAACCCAAAAAAAAAAGGGTACTTAAATCCAAGTCTAAAGAAAAATGAAAAAACTGAAAAGAATTTTAACAATTAGAAAAGAGAACTTCAAATAATGAAATGATACCCAGAGAAATTGAAATTAGAGATGAACGGCTTGACCCATATCGGTGAAACAACCATGGTCCTGGGTCCCCATCGGGTCGTACACGATGGATTGACCAGACTCGGAAGTAATTACCAAGTCTTGAGCACACGAGCAGTTTTGTTTTTAAAAGAAAAACAACTATTTACTCTGGCTGCTCTCTATCTCTCCTCACCAACTGAGTCACCGGTTGGTTGCATTTTACTAACACTGCCGCCTGAGAGATCACAATCCGTGTACGCGTCCACCCTAACTGATTTTTAGGGCAATTAATGATATAAAATTATTTAAATGAAAGTAATTTAAATTTATTTTTCAAGTCACCAGGAGCTTCAATTCCTACTGGGCACCATATGGCACTGCCTATGGAATCATTCAATGGTCTTATAGTACATAAATCACTTTCTTTTTCACGTGTGGATGGAAATAATATGAATAGACATATGACTCTTTTCAAATATTGAAAGAAAATAAATACATCATTATGATATTTACAATAAAAACCACGCACTCAAGATTTTAGTTAAATCATACTTAATTCAAATTTCAGACAAAAAGAAAAAGAAATGTCACCTTTAGCCTTTAATTAAAAAGTGTATGGGGTAATATATATTAGTAAATGAGAACTAGTAGTGGTCAAAACATAATAACTCTAATTGTAGGGTCAATTTTATAAAAATAATAAACTTTTTGAATGTACGATGGACTGGTTTTATTGTTGTAGTTAATTTTGTGTGATACAGAAAGTGAGAGAGTGTGAAACGACGATGATGAGTCACAAAATAGAGGCATATATAGTATCATATAGCCAAGCAAAAAGAATAGGGAGAGATACCGAAAGTCTGAAACCGAAACACTTTTCGTCGCTTTGTTCCCTAGCTCGCCGATTTGACTACACTTAGAGATTGCATTATCACCAAAAAAAAAAAAAAAACTCTTTTAATTTAATTTTTAAAATATTTATTTATTTTATTTTAATCAAACTCATTAAAAAAAAATAACGATTATAACATTCTCTCTTTTCATGAATTATGAGATATAAAATAAAATAATATTAAAATAAAGATTGCAAAATACTTTATAAATTAGGTTACTCAAATAAGATAATGTTTCTTTCTCTTTAAAAGAGAAATGCACTATATTATTTAAAAAATCTCATTTAAAGAGTCCTTTACAACTCTTTTTATTAATATAACTCTTCAAATAAATAATAAAATTTTATCTAAAAATTTTTTTGTTGATGCTCTTATCAATTATCATTAATATTTATCTATTATTTCATTTTATTTAAATATCATACCATATGAAATAAAATTTCTGGTGCTTGAAACATTACTCCTTATCTATTCAAGTCTGTTAATAATTAAGCTAAACCTCGGAGTCTCTAATATTGGGCAAATTAAATTTTGGAAGCAGGCCAACCTATTGTTAGATCTGCCTTTCAAATTATTGACTTAACACTGTCAAAAAAGAAGAACATTTTGCATGTATACGTGATGATTGCTTGCCACTGTATGTGGTACTGCCAAAGGTGAAACATTTGAAGAAGATTCCTTCTAAACTGGAAGTGTTGGTCGTTGGTGTCCTCCTGAGGAAGTGTCATTAGCTCGAAACCTATTGCAAATGTTGATCCAAAATGGCTTCAAGGTTTCGTTGTAGAGCTGACCGCAAAATGGCTCCAAGGTTTTGTCGTAGAGCTGACGACAAGCTTTTGTAAACGACTTCCGATATTGATGCAGAACAATGATAATGCAAGCGCAAATCCACGCAGTGCACGAAATGATATGACCAATTTCCGAGCGTGGAACAAATGTGGAGACCAAAAAGACAGCAGAAATAGATCCAGAGACAACTGCTACAAGGGCCCAAGATTGGGAAGAATTTGCATAACAATATATGGATGTGGCTATCAAGAAAGACCATATATTTATTGAGTGTGTTTCAATCAAGGACTTAGTTTGGCCTTGAACATTTGCACCCACAATGCCGATGAGAGCCACAGTAAGATACCCAAAAATGTGGGGATAGGACATTGAGGAGAAGTGATTTCGTCCGCTGCAAAATCGTTAAAATGATTAATCAATCTTCTATATATTCCATTTCCTTTGAAAAAAAAAAATTAAAAAGACCCTGTATTAATTTCCTCTTAAATTGTCTGTCAATTATTTGTATTCAACTGATGCAATTCTCCTCTAAAAATTTGAGGGAGAACTTTTCATGTGCACCCAAATGACTCATCAAAATTTTATCCTATACACACTTGTTTCAATAGCTTTCACGGCTCACTCTTTTCTGTTAAATATTGTTTTTATCATTAATTTTGATATCTTTGACATTAAAAGACAATTTTACCCTTACTTAAAATTTTAAGTGTAAAATTACTAGAAAACCACAACACTAGTTTCAAATTCCAATTGACTTGTGTGGATATTAAAATTTGTTAAAGGTTAAAAAAAAGTAAAAATATTTTGTTATGGTAATCAAAATATCTCCTATACCATCATCCATAATCGTCTATTCATGATAACAATTTAATAAACTTGAAAAAGTAAGAAATCCAATCCCACTCAATCAAACAGCCAATTTTCTTCATAAAGTTTAGTTTTTGCTTTTAAAAATTCCATTTTCTTCATAATGTTTAGCTTTTGCTATTAAAAATTCTAACTCTTGAGATCCTAAATAGACCCATATTCAAAGTTACATGTTTCTATAACGAGAATCTTTAATTTACCCCTTTAAAATTTTGAAAACATTAATTTACTTCTATTTATCAGTCAAAAAAATAAAATAAATGGAGACACGTTGACGATTAACTTTTTAACTTCTTAGTGGTATTTGATAAATATAAATAAATTGAAAATTATCATTTTAAGTGGGGATAAGTTAATAATCTTACTGTATATTTATTGTGCTGTAACAAGAGAAAGAAAGAAAAAAGAAAACAAATCTCTTCTACAGCAGTCTTAACAAAATTTTCAGCAGGGACTTAACCAATTCTTTCACGGAAATTAAATTAGGTCTCTTTGAAAATTATCGCCTTGTGGAAAATTTGCAAAAGAGGTCTGTGTTAACTTTGCAAAAATCCGACGTGGGAAAATCCACTCATACGTTGTCCCTTTGTTGTGGTGTTGATGTAGTTTGACTAGTTTCTTTATTTTTTAGCTCCCAGACAAAAGAGGGTTGAAAACTAAAATGATCGATTAATGGGTTCCCCTCTCAATCTCAAGGCCGAAAGGGCCACTGTGCCCCATGGGAAAATTTAATAAAATCGGAGTCAAATCCACGTCATATAATGGGATGATAAAAACGTATATTTAGTATGATTTATTTAATTATTATAAATATTTATTTAATATCACGAGATCTTATCAAAATTTTTGTTATTATTTAGTTTTTTTTAGAATTTTTGAAAATTAAATAAAATATTTTATCTCTATTAACAAAAACTCAAATTTGAAGATTCCAGAAGCATAAGTAGAAGCTGAAAATTTTTTTTAAACATTAAAATATCTAAAATATGACTTACTTATTTGATTATTTTATTTTATTTTATTTTCATAACTTAATTTTAAAAAAACATTATCTATTAAAATAACTTTATAATTTTTAATAAAAATTTTAATAGACAATCAACTAATTAAAATTTTTTGAGTAAAAATTTTATTTATAAGAGTTTTATTAATAAAAAATGTATTTACATAAATTCTATTTGAAAACATATTAACATCCACATCATACCGGTACAAGACGCAAGAGTGTTGAAAATAACGTTAAAACCCGTCAAGGGGCACCGATCAAGTTCAAGGGGTACAGCGCCAAGTGGCTGAACTTAATGGGCCCGGTGGGGAACTTAGGTGGTATCGTCCCTATCACAATGTGAAAATTTTATCAAACAGCAAGATGTTTTCAATGAGGACATTAGTTTTGTGTTTGTCACAAATAGGTCCCTAACTTAGTGTAATGACTAAGAATTAACTGAAACAAAATATATTAATTCTGTATTAATTTTTTTATTAAGAATTAATTGAAAATTTATGATATTTTCTTAATTTTTGCCACATTTTTTTAATTAATTATAATTTAAAAATTTATTAGATTAAACACATAATTAAAAGTATTCATATTCTCAACATCAAACAATCACTAAAGGTAAAATGGTAAGGTTAATAAAAATAAAAATTGATACTCAAAGGGGTTTGGATGTGTTTTTAAAATACTAAGGAAGTTTCAATTAGTTTTATCAAACAAGGGATTTTTGTTCCTTTTTTTCCTCCATTGTTTTCGCGGTTCATATTCAATAATGGATTTGAAATAGAAAATAATCGTAATTTATTTTTTTCATTCACTCACTAATTAATTCAGTGGTGCTTAGCTGACTTATGTTTCAGCTTATGAGCAATTGGGTGATATCTTATACCATGTTATGTATTGAGGTGGTGTAAGTTAATAATAAAAAAAAAATATTGTAATTATAAAATAAAAGCTAATAGTTTGTAATAAATATGACTTTTAATTAATAATTTTAACAAAAATAAAGACATTATAGAATTTTCATCATACAAGTGGTTAATTAAAACAACTTAACTTTTAAATCACGTCAGTTAGTGTTTACCAAATACTTGATGCTGTAACTAACCTTAATACCAAAAGGTGCCATCGCCTTCCACCATTGATGTGTTGAGGTCATATTGGTTGGAATGTACGGGGAGGTAGATGATGGCATTTTTGCCTTATTCGTGCTTCAGAATGAAGCAGATTATTCGTGGCAGACTTTTAATTAATATTTATTTCCTTGTGGTTTCATAAGCAAAATTGGAATGTTAACGGTGTGGTTGTTGTCATAGCACAGCAGCGAGTCCTGTAGTCTTTTTTGCAACCCAGTTCCGCAATGCTGTCCCGAATGGACAGAAGCCAAGGGCGTGGTGGGCAAAGGGCTCGACACTGACTTCTAAAGAGGGCCGGGAGAAAAACTTACTTGGGATGGTCAACAGTCACACTCCTCGACTCAATGACTGGCCAATTTGAACCGTGCGCTCTTCCCACTTCAATGCTTCTCAATCTGAGTTGGAAGGTATGTCAGAAGAGTGACTTCAAAATCCTTTGAATGATTGAACATAATTTTTAATCTATGCCAAAACCAACTACTCAAATGTAAAATTTATTAACATACGATTGGATGATCATATTCTTGAGGCAGCTTACAGGGATAACAAAAATAATAGAATGGTGCAACAAAAGTACAAGAGCTGATTCACTAAGGCTACATACAACAAGAGAATATGGTAAATAAACTGAAATTACAAAGCAATTATTAATTATTGGTCATCTGTTTCAAGTGAATAGCAAGCAAAAGTATCTAGCAAAGTACATTCAAAGGTCATATCACTTCAGCTGCAGGCTGGAATAGCAAATAAAAATTAATTAGGGAATGAGTTTCTTTTAATCCATTAAGTAACAAATTCGATACTCAAGAGGAATAATACACCAAAGAATCATGATTGCTGACAAACATGTTAGCTATATAGAACACAAACATGGGAAGCAGATACCCGTCTGAGATGCCAACAGTTGAGCGCAAAACTAACTCAGGATTTCGACCAACTGTTCTCGAATCAAGTCCCTCCCCAAGGTTCTGAAGAACAAAACCAATGAAGATTGTCAGGACAGCAATCCATCAGCTGCAGTGATCCAGTGGTTCATCGATGGTCCATTTCATCATTGATATGTATAACATGTTATCTTCCGGTCTTGGCGCGTTTCATTCCAGCATTGTTAAAGGGCGACATACTAGGACTCATACTCGGACTCATGCTTGGGCTTTCTTCTCTTAGAGTACCGTTCAGCATAGCTAATTCCCGCAGTTGTTGCTTCTTGTAATGATCCAAGGATTCATCCTGCATACAGAGATTAGTTTGAACAAGCAGGAATTAGGAGAGATGCTCAAGGAAATAATATCGACAAAGTTCAGAGAAAATACAAGAGTTTTTTTTTTTTTTTTTTGTTCATACCACGGGCTTCAAAAGGTTCTCTAGTATTGCTACAGCATGATCCAAGCGGGAATTTATTATATCCTCTGGAAATTCGGCCTCCACTAACACGTGCAGTGGCTCATTAAGATGCTCATATCCAGGTTTATCTTTAAGTTTTTCTTCCTAAAGAACCAAAAAGTAAAGAATTATCAAGAGAAACCGAGATGGTATAATAATGTCAAGCAACATCGAATTTTAGTAAATACGAAAAAATAGTTTGCAAATGCAAGATGCACTTTCCCATTTGTAGAACATGAAGAACATGAAATGAGTCTTGATTTGCAATTAACAGATAAACTAGTAACAATACAAATTCATTTCCAGTACATATGCCATCAACGGAAAAACAAAACTACTCAAAATATATATCTACTCCTACCACAATGAAGGAAAAGCACCATAATCATACCAGCTGTTTCCGTGAAAAGAATTATGAGAAAAAAAAGCTATAATTTATCTGGAAGTCATTATTCCAAAGAATCATAATTTATATGCATGTAATTTCATGCTCAGCACATCTTTCTCAAGTTAAATCGATCAGCAAAATGTCAGGATCCTCCATTGAATATCATAGAACTACATCATGCATGATCATACGCAAATCCAGTCATACCACGACCAATATCAGTACTAAACCAAAAATTAAAGCGTATGATGAATTGTTACATAAAACCAGGATAATTTGAGTGCTAATTAAATATCTCGAATTGTAGCTTCCCTAATCAAACAAACAAAACAAAAAAATGAGAAATACATTTTTTATTTTTTATTTTAATCAGAGAAGCACATTGACACCAGATAAAAGTGAGCAAGAGCTAATGCTGTCAGACAAGTTAACACGGTCCTCCTTTAGCAAGGTTCAAATAGGAAGGACCATAGTAAAAATAAGATGAGGTAATTTACTACCTATAAAAGTGAGCAAGAGCAAATGCTGTCAGACAAGTTAACATGGTCCTCCTTTAGCGAGGTTCGAATAGGAAGGACCATAGTAAAAATAAGAGGAGGTAATTTACTTAACCTATAAATCCTACAATTTAGTTGCAAGTAAAATAATTCCAATCTCAAACATCAAATGCATAAGATTCAAAAAGCAGGTTTAGCTATTAAAATTTCACATTTTCATGCTTTGAGAGTTCAAGTCCACTTTGGCTTGATTAAATTGAATCAGCAACTTATTTCAAAATGCACAGCTCCACCATATTATGATAGATCATACCTTTATCGAATCCTTGACTGAACCCCGGCCTCTAATGAACACCCTACATTCTGTCATGGCTTCGACTCTTTTGAGCGAGTTCCCACGCGGTCCCAAAATCCGGCCGACAAAATTAAACTGCTGTGTTTAAGTTAGAAACTATTATTATAAGGAAACTAAATACACGAATATAACTAACTTTTAAATCGAAAAGCAAAGTCTGAACTTACATTTGGATATTTATCCACAGGAACATCAAGTCTAATAACTCTCTTTACAACAGGTGTGGTTGGAATTCCAGGAATACCTTGCCAGCCCATTGAAGGAGGAGTTTGAAAAGGGGCCATTCTTTGAAGATGCCCATTTTCCTGAGTCAAGGCATCTAATGCTATAAGGATTCCTTTCTTTTATACTTGAAAAATTATCATCAAATCCAAGACAGCAAATGAAGCTCAAACTCGATGAAACAATCAAAAGCCCTCTAAAAAGTGATGTGCAAGATCCAAAAGCTCAGTCATTTAAACCACAGCATTCAGCTATGGGCAACGATAAGAACTTAATCTTAAACATGGATGTAACTCAAATTTATCTCCATCTGACTGCTAGACATATGTACGGTCAATCGTATTGGTGGCAGGTTAACATAAGAGGCAAGTTCAAAGGACATTTCTCTTTTATTCCAGGGGGGAAAAAATAGCTGAACTAGAGGATAATCTGGAGTTGATTAGAGGATGAATATATCAATCCAGTGTGACAATTTATTCATATGATTCCAACTGTTATTACACTAAAAGAAGGTCATCCCATCATGAACAGAAACATAGCAGTAGGCAAAAAGTATACAATCAGAATTCCAAGAAATTACAATGCAAAATTTTGTGGCATCAAATTCACAAGTACAGGATGAAAATACATGAGAGGATAAAACCATGAACAGGCATTATTACCTCAGTTTGCATTGCAGACAAACCCTCCAAATCCATTGGTCTTCCATTTGGCTGACCTAATGACCTAAATGGGCTATCATGCTCAAACCTTTCATGATCAACAAAACTTGGATTGTAACCCGTTATTCGTCTGATTTCTGCAGTGATACAAGAAGATTAATACAAGTTTGGATCGCAAATTAAAAGAATCCATATAAAAGACCAGCACCAGTGATCTCTAATACATATCACCATCACCGAGAAAAAACGGTTACGATTATCTGAGATCTTCTTTTATAAAGATATCCAAAATTATCAACCTAATATTTAATAGTAGATCAGTTATCACCCAATATTGCTAATAGTTACTAGATATCAGCCAATTAGTTTACAGCCTCATAGATGGTGATATTAGCTATAACACGTTCGGAAATTTTGGCAGTTCACAAAATTGTCATATGGAAAGCCAAAACAGCCACTTCAGGATACATAAGACAGTAACAAAAATGCAGATCACATATAAAACGGTTCATACATTAGCAAAATTCAGCTCTAAAACGTCCATTTTAGAATTGAAACCAACATCTAAATGATAGATCTAAGAACTAAAGATATGTATATGTCTTTGAAACCCTTTGTGTCCTTCCTACGTACAGCAGGAGAAGAAAGATTTAGCATTCACACCTTGACTGAGAAGCCTGCTGCATAGAGGCAAAACTTGGACAAATGGTCCTAACTTTTGCCTTTCTGCCAATAATTCAGCCAAATACCTGCAATGAATAAACCAGTCAGACACATTAGACAAATTTATTACACTAATTCCAGTCTCAAAACTGGTTTCACATCAGCATTTTTGCAGTAATTCCTCATAAACATACATTTTGAACAAAAGAAAAAAAATTTGCTGAATGTAGAGTGTTTGTCACTGAGTATTGGGTATTGTTTACAAAAACACTATAGGTTTCCTCCGATATATATTCCACTTGGTTCCTCAGCATAAAAGGAAAAATAAATGCATAAAATTATATGGCAGCTTTACACTTAATTATTTTGATCCCAAACATTAAAGTGCCAACTTAACTATGCGTTACACTACTATTTAGCCTAGATTTCCATAAAAGTCCATTCCGAAAGAAACTCAACAATTAAAATACAGCAAGAACTAAGCTTGATGTTTAAAAGTTCCCAAATGCATGACAATCTTCCTTTCACTGCTGACCCCACAGTCAACAAGGCAAGCAGCCACATCAGAAAATCTGCCTCTTCCCTATTTTCAAGAAAGGGAAACTTCTCTTCCAACATGGAATTAGCACTCTTAAGGTCAATCCGAATTTTAGAAACATTACAATCTCTAGTGCTAAATCAAAGTCATTGTTATAATAAGATAGCAAGTATGTGAGCATGTCTAGAAAAGTGAACAATCTAATTATTAGTAGTATAATAACAGTAAGAGACAGTCCATATGCTTGCAAATCTCTTATAAACTACTCAGATCCTCTCATAAGTTCAGCATCTAAGAAACAGATAATCTAAAATAACGGTCTGTTTAATTTCCAATTATATGGTCTATAAAACTCTGATATGGATACCAAATATGTTATATTTAGTCAATTTAACTTGCTAGTGGAGCAGAAATGAAAACGAACACAAAAATGTTTTAACTATGCCAACTGCCCCATTAGTACATCCTTCTATTACCAAACTGAATCATAATATTATACTGAGTATAGCCGCCACACACACACAACAAAGCAAAAAACCAAACATTAAAAAAAAAAAGATAAACACATGCACACTCAGGGTATGTTCGAATCAAGAGTCCACAGCAGCTGTGTCAAATACAAGTGGGTATTTTAGCAGTTGCTAAGCTTCCAATTAAGCCCAGCAATCAATAAACCACGAATCAAAGTGAACACACAAGTGTTGATATATCAATTAATACAGTAATCAATACAAACCTCAACAAATACAAAAACAAAGCGCTACCCAGATACCCAAATGAGCAAATAAGCAGAAAGGAAACATTTACTAGATACAGTAAAACAAAAAGGGTAAGCTTGAAGTAGAGGAAAAGGCAAAAAAAAAAAAAAAACTAACCTTTCACGATCTAAAGGCAAAGAAGAAGACCTATGAGGAGAAGCGTGAACTCCTGAAGGAGGGTACTGGAAGTAACTTCCAGGGGTGAGTCTCTCTCCCATTCGATTACTGTACAAGTCAACACACAGCACCAACAACTATAAAAAACAATACGAAAACTAACCACCCAGATAGGAAGAACCTGATCACATACACATCTGAACAAGATGAAGAAGAAAAAACACTCACTGATGATGGTGGTGGTCGGAATGGGAAGGAGAGAGAGGCGGTGGAGGTGGAGATGGAGATGGAGATGGAGATGGGGGATGAAAGAGTAGTGTCGTGTTTTGAGTCCCTGTCTGTGCCTGGCTGTCTTTGTTTTTGGTCTCTTTTTTATTTGGGGAGTTGTGGAAGTGTGTATGGCGAGGGTGCGTGTGCGTGCGTGTGTTTGCGTTTGCTTGCTTGTTTTGTGAAGATGCACAAAAGCCCTACTTTCATTTTTAGGTTTTCTTTATTGTTTTAATTTAAAAAAATTAATTAATTAATTTCCTTTTTTTTTTCCATGACAATGACTACAAGAGATCTTTTGAGACCCATCTAGATTAAATTTATGAGATTTTGTCGATATTCCATTTCGAGTTTTGTCTATTTCAACTACGACTTAAGAGTGCGGGTACTAATTAGTTTAGTTGATAAAATTTCAAATATGGAACTAGAGATGTAGAATGATTCAAATCCCACTCGCATATGTAAAGTGAAAATTAAGTTGTCATTAAATTTTAACTGAAAAAAATAAAAACACCTACGAAGAAGAGTTAGTAGTGACTCATATGAAGTTGAATTTAAAAAAATTACAATATTTATGGCATTTTTTATTGTAAAATTGATTCAAATTGAATTTATTTCATTAGTATAAAGATTTCTGGCGATCTTGTCTTGACTTTCTACTAGTCATCTAGGTTAAATTCATCTAGACTTCAACCTTGAGGTGAGAGTGAGATACACTTAACTTCAATTTAAAAATTGAAAAAAGTGAGATAAACTATGTATATATTTCCAATAGTGATGTGATTGACAAAGATTTTGTGAATTAAAAACAAAAAATGTGTACTTCAAAAAAATGACTTTTGTTATGTTAAATAATCATATAACATACATGATTACTTAGCCGCTGTTATTACTTTATATTTCCACAACAGTTGGATTTTTATCGAACGGTTTCTACATAATCATGTATGTTACATAATTATGTAACATAACAATCTCTTAAAAAAATAGAAAAATTTATAACAACGATTATGAATATTTTATAATGATAAATGCGAAACTCGTCTTGCATGGATAAAAAATTTGTCATTTGGAATATAAATTTTGTAATCAATACGAAGTATTGCATAAATCTGTAGTATGTCTTTAATACTTTGTTATGGATTCTAGTATATCATCACATACCCGATTGTAGTCTATATTTTTAACCTAAAATCTCTTAAAGACATTGAAGAGAAAATTAACGTCAACAATGTTTACGAGACATCGAATTTAAAATAAATTTGATATACTTTTAAATTTAAAAAAAAAAAATCAACCTTCACAAGAAGAATTTTTTGAGATGGAGAGCTTGTTGAGTCATCGTATGCACATATTCAACAATTTATAGATCGTCACGACCAATAAATAGTTTGCTTGATTATTTCAACTTATAAACTATAGGGATTTTCCTTTCTCTTGTAAATAAAAATATAAAATGTTGGTTAAGTTGAATTGAAAAGTTAGGTGCCATTATATTCTGATTGGGGTTGCCTTAAATGGTGACACTGCCACAAATGCTTTCTCGGTTTGCCATTTGCCACCAAGGACAATAGTCAATTAACTTCGTTTTCAACTTTTTTTTTTAATAAAAGAAAATTATAACCTAAAAAGAAAATATTAAAAATTCATTGAATTTGTGGATTACAATTACATTGTGGAAAGTGGAATGTAGTTTAACTTTTTTTAAAAACTTTTTTAACTTACATATTTGTAAGTAAAATCTAACAATAAAGAATTTTAATCTATGTATGTGGGATTTGAGAATATCAACTGATGTTTAGATTCTTCAAAAGAAATGAAAAGTCTAGAAAAATATTAAAATAACAAGGAATCACAACACAATTAAATTGATGGAATATGCTCTATGGGTGGGAACATTCTTCTTATAAGTGAAAAGGACCTATTATGCGATTTTGAGAAAATACCATAGTCATATTAGTAATTAATTTAATTACACCACCTAATTGTTTTTAACTTAAATTGACCTCCTATAATTCAATTATGGATTAGTTTACATCATAAAATGCTATTATTGATTTTAAATATCTGCTATCCTATTACATAAGATCAGTAACTAAAAATTTATGTCGAAATTTTAAGTAAAAAATTTGAAATATTTAATATTATAATTAATTGATTCAATTGATAAAATCTTCTGAAGAAATAAATGATCAAATATTTTTCCTGCTAAAATTAGTGTGCATTTGGTTCAATATTTGTTCAAAAAATCGTTTGAAATATTTTTTATTTTAAAATTAAATTTTTTATAGTATATATTATTCTAATGTGTTATATATAAATCTGTTATATATACACAAAAGGCTCTTTGACTTTTATTTTTTTTTTTATATTTTGAACTCACGATTCAAATTATGATATTAACCCACAACGATAATGATTTTTCTGCAAATATTGCATTATGATGGGAGTTTGATTAAGAAAGGTAATTAATAAAAAATATAGAAAACTTAATTAATAAATCACCCAAAATTTAGCATAACATTTATGTTCTTGAACAACTTAAATGACATCTATTTGAATAAAAAATATTTAAAAAAAATATGCCCTTATAATAAATTTTCTCTTGAATTATAACTTCATAATTCCACATATCACAAACGATTAATATTTTCTGAAATAAATAATATGACCACATTATTACGCTATAATCACTTAAAAAAATTAATTAAATGATTTTAATGTATCCTTTGAGTTTTTAAAATGAAAAGAAAATGAAAAAAATTAAAAAAAATTAATGTGGTGATAACATCTAGATCTCTAATATTTTATGTTTTCAAACAAGCACTTATTTTTTTTTCCATTTTGAATTTAATAGGTCCTTGACTTTAACACGCTGGCCCTGACCCGTTTGCAATGACCAAATTAATCTTACTGTTATTATTGACCGAATGTATGTATCTTTTTTCTTTCTTTCTTTTTATTATTATTGACCAAAAGTTTAGTATCTTTACTTTAATGCTATGTTTACTTGTCAGCATTCAAAATCAGCTGAAATCAAAATGAAATGGAATATGAATAAGTTGGAATGAGAATAAGGAATGCAAATCAAAATAAGTTGTTTATTTAAGTTACAAGAACCAGAATGAGAATGAGCTGAAATCTCATTGATGTGTTTATTTTATCTTGGATTTAGAATTGAAATAAGCTGAATTATTTCAAGTTACTAAAATACCCTTAGTTGTTAATAATAATAATAATATGAATTAATTATAATAATTATATTAGTAATTATTATATAGTAAATTAATTAATTAATTATAATAATAATAGTATATTAATTATTGTGATTATCTATTCAAAAATTATAATTATTAATAACTATTGTTAATAACATATTAATATATTACTTAATAGTAATAATATATTAATTATTGTGATTATTCATTCAAAATTGTAATTAATAATAATAATTATTATTAATATATTAATTAATTATAATATTAATTGATTAATTATAATAATATATTAATTAATTATAAATGAGGACAAAGTGAATATTTTTAATTTTAGGGAGGGCAAAATAGTCAACCTAGGAATGAGAGATTCATTCCCCAACCCTTAGGACTATGAGTTAGGTAATTGAGATCATTTTGTGCTTTGTTGCCTGTTTAAGACAGTCATGTTCACCTTGTTCAATGGCTTGTCCTCATTCTTAAATTATGGTGGACTCCATAATTCTGATTCTGCTTACCTACTCTGTAAGAAAATAGCAAATTATATAAGTAATCATATATATTTTACCAATAAAATCTACTTAAACCTCACTATTGTTAAAAAAATTAATGTTAAAAAGTACCTGGTGGGATTTATTGATAGAATAAATAAATATTTTTCAAATTAGACCAAGGCTATATATATATACAAATGAACAAAGAAGTTCTTATTTGAGATAATTTATAAATATGAGGATTAAAATGTTATTTTTCCAAAAGGTATATATATTGAATCAAACGCTCAATCCCTTTCATCGTATCACACACACTCTATTTTAACTTCGATGCATGGCCCGATTCGTTTGCAAATTCAAAATTAGGGCACGAAATTTCACTCGATCGATGCGCTAACACTCGATTAAAGATGTAATCTCAGGCCGATTTTGCTTTTCAAACTCAATTATCAAAGCCAACGGCATTAAACGCGCAAAAGTCTAGGGTTTTTTTTTTTTTTTTTTTTTTTTTTTAAGAAAGGGTTTTATTTTGGGAGGGTTTCTGAAAACGGCGTCGTGATAATGAAGGGGCCGTTGGATCGAACCAAGGTGGTGGTGCGAAACTTGCCGCCGGCAATTACGCAGCCGGCGTTTACGGAACAAATCGACGGTGCCTTCGGTGGGCGCTACAATTGGGTGTCCTTTCGTCAAGGAAAGACCAGGTTAGGGTCTTTTTTATTTCCTTTTTTTTAATAAAGATTTTACTTTTCTGCCGATTTTTTTCATTAACGCGAAATTTTGGGTGGTTTTGTTCATAGTAAGTTCTTGATGGCTGTTTGTTAGTGGGCTTCTAGTAATTTTATGTGTTGTTTGTTAATCACCAACTTGATTTTACTGCATTTTAGATGATTATGGGTTCATGGTGGTTACTTGCTGATGAGTTTGTTTTAGTTTATTTATTTATTTTTTATTTTTGGTATTTAATTTGCTGTCAGAATTTTGAAATTTTGGGAAAATTCATTTAGGATGAACTCATAGTTGTTATTGCTTGAAATGCATGGCATCATTGTATTATTTTGTTATTTGCTTGAATACTAACAAGGTGCTCTTATATGGCTTCTTTTTGGTTACATTTTATTTTTTATTTTTACTTTTACTCCTCAAATACTGAATTATCTTTTGACCTGGCTTCATCCTTTTTGTTAGTAATAGAGTAGAATGCTTAATATATTTTTTATTCTGTTTGTAGGGTGCTATAGGTGTTTGTCACGTGGGTATTTTCTTTTATTTTAGTTACTTCTGTTATCAAATTAGGATATATGTACAAAAGTTATAATTTAATACTCATGTCTGCAAATACTGTGGTCCGGATATTCTCTTATACTCATTTTTCCTAAAATTATCTTGCAGTCAGAAGCATCAGTCCTGTGCTAGAGCCTACCTTGACTTCAAGAAGCCAGAAGACGTTCTGGAATTCGCTGAATTCTTTAACGGACATGTCTTTGTTAACGAGAAGGGTAATTCTTGACAAAAGTTTTGAAGAGATTGATTATGCTCAACTGTGTCACCATAAATATTGTGACTACCTTCTTATTCAACCTGCAATTTTAACTTCAGATGGTGGTGATTCTGTTTTTCACTTGATTATAATTTGCTGGCAATTTTGGAATACTAAATCAAGGGTTACTCATGTTTATTTTCGTTTTTAATCTTTTATTTTTAATTTTTCATCTTCTTTGGACAAGGATCTTTATAGGAACATGTGAGGTGTGGAATTTCTTGAAGTAATATTTCTTTCTTCTTCAGGTGTCCAGTTTAAAACTATTGTTGAGTACGCTCCCTCACAACGCGTTCCAAAGCAATGGTCTAAAAAGGACGGTCGTGAAGGGACCTTATTAAAGGGTACTTACTTATCCTTTTTAAGTAAAGCCTAATAGGTATATTGGTTGCCTGTGGACTTGTATATGCAACCCTTTTTCTGTTTGTATGAATACAAGTGTTTCTTGTTGCTCATCTAGATCCTGAGTATTTGGAGTTTCTTGAATTTATTTCAAAGCCGGTTGAGAATCTTCCTAGTGCAGAGATACAACTGGAGAGAAGAGAAGCAGAAAGAGCTGGTTAGTCAAAATGATCCTAGACATTTTTGGCTTAGAGAAGTTATTGTAGTGAAATGAAGAAAAAACCAGTTACATGGTTATAATGAGAAAGCAATTTAGTGTATGTTTTCAAGTGATATTTGTCTGTTACACCTTTGTAGGTGCTGCTAAAGAAGCGCTTATAGTTACACCTTTAATGGATTTTGTACGACAGAAAAGGGCTGCAAAGGCCGGGCCTCGGGTATATATTTGCTATATTATTTGAGCAAGATCTAAGAAAAATGAACATGATTTGTATTTATACGTGATTTTGTCAAATGCCAGCTTTTTTTGTTTCAAGATTTAGATCATTGTTCCCTTGTTGGGTTTCTTTTTGGTTGTCTTCTAGCTCCTCTTAGGTACTCTAGTTGCTACCTTCAATTTTTTCAATTTTGATCACATCATTACTCATGTAACAAGAACTTTGGATATGTAATTTGTGTTTTGTGGATATGATTTTACTGATGAAATTTTCCCTCTTTTCCCTTCACTTATGAGTTTGCAATGATTTTCGGTGGAAATTTGATTCAATTTTCAATGTTTTGCTCCATATAACTTCGCTTTTGTTTAGTATGCAAAGAATTTCAATCCTTGTAGAGAGATACATTATTTATTTACAATCTTGTATGTTATTGTGCCTTGATTTGAATTCATAGGAAAGTAACAACATTTATAAGAATTGATTACTTTTTCCATATCTACTGATTTTACTTTTATGTTGATGACAGAGGTTATTGTCTAATGGGAAACTGAGTAGAAGAGCTAGTGGATCATCAACCGGAAGTCCTGCTTCAGGCTCGTCCAAACGAGGTTCTGACAAGAAAAAGGCTTCCACCACAATGGTACTTATGTATAAAGTATTACGTTTGAACTTTCTTTTTATCTTAAATGAGTATCGTTATGGGATTGCACCCACACAAAAATTGTTATCTTGAATGGTCCTTTTATTTTTTTGGTGTTCTTTACTGTTTTGGGGAAGGGGGTTTAATTCTTTGTCAAAGCATATAGAAATTGCCCGTTCTTGAACACCAGATCTTAGCTTGCTTGTCTTAGTAGGCCCTTTGTTTAGTACATGTTAAATTGGTACTAAGCTTGTACAATTTAGAAGTATAGAATGAAGAAAAACAGTTTTTCAAGCATGAGTTGATTTTAATATTCAAGCTTAGGTTTCATGGTCATTGTCAAGATCAGGCACTGGCTCTCAACGAGCTTGATTTAGTCGCAAATTAAGCTCAAGCATTGAATTTAGGTTGTTGGGTCAAGCTTGAACAACCTCTTGTTTGGATGAAGTGGCTTGTTTGCCATGACAAAGAAAGTCCAAGCACAAGAATGACACCTCGGCGTTGTGGTTCTCCAGAAATTTATTATGTGCTGTTGTTATTGACATGCTTATCATGGAATAAATTCAAATCTAGTTTAGTGTTTTCTGTAGTTTGTAGTGTAAATCGGGTAATGTTAGCTTATTTCATTCCTTTTAATTTATTGACCCATGCGTATACTTTTTAAAATCAAACCAGTGGGAAGTAGAATATTCATTTTTTTCTGTCAAAGATTTTTGGAGTGTGGCCCATGTTTTGTAGATAGATTCTTTTGTTATTATTTAGTTTTTGGTTGTGCCTGACCATTTATAACAGTTATTCGTGATCCTCAGGCGAAATGTTGAGATTCTCTGGGTTATTAATATCTTTTTCTTGTGTGATGGGCAGTATGTTTTAAGGGACACTGCAAAAAACAGTAGTGGGAAAGACAAGTCTACTTATATTCTGGTTCCCAAGCGAGATGATCAGGATTTTGATAAGCCTGTTAGTTCATCATCAGCAACTGGAAGTGAAGTAGTTTTGGAGGAAAGTGGTATGACTAGGAGACTAAAGCTTAATAGTCTTTATAAATGGCATCGTTGTTTCTGCTAGCGACAACATTAGGACATATGAAAACATGTGCTTGAATTTTGGATTGCTTTGATACATGTATGGTCATACGCTAGTCTTTTATTTTTATTTTTATTTTTATTTTTTAAATTAAGAGAGTTATTTGTGATTTCCTTTATATGCATGCTTAATGAAGTATTTTTTAACATCACTTTAAAACTTTCTTAATTACTTTTTGGGGGCCCTCCACCTGTCGATAGCATAACTGTCGACATCATATCTAAGTACCGTAATATATAGTATATCCAAGTCTAAGAATAGTTTGTGCAAACACTGGTAATAGTTCTCTTTGTGCTTAAATTAGAAAAAAAATTGAAGTTAGGTGATTGAGTATTTGATTGCCAACTCTTTTTTTTTTTTAATTTAGTTTTTTATAAAAGGAGAGCCAGTTCTTTCTGGGATTTTTTTTTGGGGGGGGGGGGGGGTGTGCTGTAAACCGATATTTGTTTTAGAACTTTTTGCTGAGAGAGAAATAATTTACCGCTTTCAAGAGGCCAAAATATCCTTAAAGCTGTTGCTCCTTTCTCAAGAGTTAATGTGCAAGAGTTAATATTCAACTACATCTGTGTTTGGAGTGGCTTAATTAGTTTTTCTTTTCATATGTATATGTTCTTTGGTCGTCTTCCCATGACTAACTTGTTTCTTGTGTATGTTGTTTTTAGTAGTAATTTGTGAGTTTCAGACTGCTGTTTCAGGAACTGTTTCCATCAATTGTCCATTCACACATACACATTTAACACAGTCTGTTAATTCATGTGAATCTTCCTGCGGATGAGTTGATTTATGCATCATAATCTTTTGCAAGTCTTGTTTACCTTTTAATGGTTTTGTTTCAGGAGTTCCTGCTAATAGTGATGGTGGGAAAAAGAAAGTGCTGCTTCTTAAAGGGAAAGAACGAGAAATTTCCCAGGTAAGCTTTTTGTTACTTTCATCTTACAGGACCTGATTACTTGGGTTACCTTTCCGGTATATATGGTGCTCAGGGCTTATTTTCTTTTTGCAATGGATGTGATTGGTTCATATTTTAGATGTACTGAAAAAGAAAAACAAAGGTACAGATAAGGGAAAGGGATGCAATTGAGTGATGGGAATTTTCCATTGGATATGGTGATTGGTATTAGTGAAGATTATTTTGTTTCTATTCTTAATTTCTTTTTCCTATTTACCTTGCTGATCCAATCATGCACTTGCAATGTTAGTTGGCAATGATGAATTGTATTTTCACTCTATCAGTTACTTTATTAGTACTAAGATTTTAGAATACCTAACTATTCATTGGACCAGCATGGTCTTGTGTATTACATATCCCCAATGCTCTTGTAATTGTTATTATCATTTTTTTCCATGTTTTCTGAGCATCTAGGAATTTTGTGAGTAGCAATGGCATAAATTTCTGAAATTATATCTATTAAAGGTTTATGTGTGAGATGAGGGGTTTGAGAAATCAATGAGGAAAATTAGAGAATTTTAACCTGAAATTTCTTCTTTGTATTCGTTTGACAATTATAACCCTCAATTCGTTGATAGCACTTGGTCAAATTCCATGTCTGTCTTGGAATTGGAATCTTTAATGAACCTCTATGTGAATCTTCATGCTTGTGTTTTGTGAACTGCATAATATATCCATTGTATTTTAAATTTTCAAGTTGTAACTTTGTATCACTTAACCATTTTCCTTCTCCAGGTGTCTGGCAGTGTGTCACATCAGCAGAGTGCTTCAGTTAAAACCATAATCAGTTCACCTGCTCTGAAGCAGAACCAGCGACGTGAAAACAGCGGGAGAATAATTAGAGGCATACTTTTGAATAAGGACGCTCGTCAAAATCAGGCTTCTGGACTTCATTCTGAGCAGCAAATATCAAATCTAGAAAAGGACAAACGACCTCCTCGGCCATCGCATGTACAGTTGGTTATGAAGGACACAAATGGGGTTTCTGATGACAAGGTTATTGTGAATGACTTGCACAGTGAGAAGCAGGAAAGACGCACCAGAAACAAGGATAGACCTGATCGTGCCGCGTGGACACTTCGACGTTCAGATGGATCGTATCAAAGTGATGAGTCTTTGTCATCATCTGCATCTCAACTTTCACTGTCAGCAGTGGATTCTTCAGAAGGTAGGGCTGCTATTTCAGTGAATTTGTTGGGATCAATCGGTACGCAAGTACTGCTTTGTGATTATACTACTGTGCTAATTGGTTACTGCTACACTATCAAAATACATATGCAGGGAGATGTGCACCCATGTATCTGAAATATGTATATAATTTAGACATGCACCCACTGTATCTGAAATATTTATTATAATCTGTATGGGAAGAATAGAAATGGAGCATCTTTTGTCAAACTTTTTTAATTTATTCGATTTTTCTGTATATGATTTCCAGGGAATCTTGGCGATGGGAAATTTGACTTATCAAATATGAGGAGTGGAGAAGTTAAAGCTGTTGGGGGTGGACGTAGCAGTCATTCTTCTGTAGACAATGGTTAGTTTTTGGTTCTGTGGATAATGGATAGTTTTGGTGTTTGAAACCCGGTAGTTCTAGAGGTTGCTGGTATATGATCTCTTGTGCTGATTTTCTTCATGAGCATTTGGAATTGGAATGAGACAACTTGCATGTTTGATTTTATGCAGGATCCCATAGACATATTGGTCGTCGAGGGCCAACCCATGTTAAGGATGACGGTTCGCCTGTTATGAGTGAGGGAAAGCCTTTAAGAAGAGGTGGTGCTTCTGGATATGGTTCCCATGAGGTAATCAGATATTTTTTATGATATTGATTTTGTGCTGTCTTTTTGTTTCTTTTTTTCCTAAATGTGTGACAACTATTTTGATTTTTTATCACTGATTTTTCAGAAACAAGTCTGGGTTCAGAAGTCAAGCTCAGGTTCTTAGCGTACCTAAAATGGTAAGTCTTTACTTGTTAAGAATCATTTCTTCATTTTTTTCAAGTATCTCTATGCTAAATGAATGCAGAAGCTTTATGGGCTCTTTATTGAAATATTTAACTAACCATAAATATGTGGTAGCTTGTTTGTGCCTTTCCATGATCTCCTTGGTCGCTGTTCACCACATCCTTAACCAATTTCTTGATAAATGAATTAGGGGTGTTCAAGATCCAATCCAATCAAACCAATCAATCCAATCCAAAGCAGAACCTTTTGATTGGATTTATTGGATTGCAAAATGGAAAATCCAATGTTATTGGATTGGTTTATGGATCTATGTGTTAAAATCATATATAAAGCAATCCAACTGATTAATTTTTATTTTGTTTATTTAAAAAAAGAAGAAGCTACATATTGCTTTTATATTTAACTTGCTAAAGAAAAAACCTGATTTTCCTTTTAAAAAAAATGGTATAACTATAAATACACAATTACATAGAGTATTAATTGCGACCTATGATTGTTTTCTATATTCAAATTTCAATTTTTTTTTTAACCATATATATATATATAAAATGTTTTCAATTGTTAATAACTAGAACTGTGGAGAGTAATTGATGATTTTTGTTTGTAAATTTTTATTTTAATCAGATTGATGGGATCAGATTGAATTGGATCTGGCTTTTTATTGCTTTGGATTATATTGAGTGACCTCCAAGATCGAAGGAATATGTATATGTCCCGCATTCAACATATTTTGCATTTGAAAGAATATTTATGTATATGGCTAGGCCTACGATCAAATCTGAACCTTGATCTGAATCTAAGGAGTTACAACACCATTTATGTATATGGCTAGGCCTACGACCAAATCTGAACCTTGATCTGAATCTAAGGAGTTACAACACCAATCTTGAATCTTAATAAGCTTTGGGAATTATTACGTAACGCAATATGACATAAGAATTGTGAATATTTTATGGGTGTAGAGAGAAAATAATTAGTTAATGGAATAATTTTAATGAAGGATAACTTTGACATGTAAAAGAGTATACAGAGTAGAAAATACCTTTTGAAATGTATTGGATGAGTTTGTAGAGTAAGAGTATTCAAAGTAGATTTTGGTGTGCAAATAATCCCACCCAATGATGAGTCTTTTGTTAAGGTTGATTTTCCATTTTTTAATTTATTATTGTTTTGCAGTGAACTGCTTATCCATTTTGAAAATTTGGAGCATGCACTTGCTGTTTTGTGGAGACTGTCTTGGTTTGCTTCACACTTGATGAGGTGTAGACAATGTTTCAGCAGTGATAAAGAGGAAAGGTTTAGTTAACCTGACTGGTTCAGATACCAATGTAATTAAATACATGGTGGGTTGAAGAATCCCGATCTTGGTAACAAATGGCTCGGATAGGAGGAAAAAGACAAAGAAAAGCGAGATCATCTTTTACAGTCCTATATAATACCACAGTTATCATCATGGTGACCTTTAGGAGGTGTTTTGCTGGGGGAGTGAAGGACATCCTCAATCTTGCCATTGACTCTGTATAGGTACTGGGATATTCTGCTTTTGGCAGGTGGATTCTTCCATTAGCTGGAACTGTAAATATAATTGCAGACCGAAATTTCAGCAGTCGCGGTCTGCCATAAGTGACTGGGGAGCATTTGTCTATAGCCCTCCTTGACATTCATAGGGTTCTCTATAAATGGTTTTGTGCCTAAAATAGATTAAAAGCTGGGGCCTTTTCCAAAACCAGCAGCATGTTTTGAGTTTTGTTTCACTGATTGGCATTGGAGTGACTTTGGAGAAAAAAAGTAAAAAGGATGGAGTTTAGTAGAAGCTGCTAATCGGGTCTGTCTTGTTTTGTTTGTATTTTTCAGTGTGGCTGAAATATTTAACATGATATTGGTCCTATTTATACAGATGATGATGGTGCTGAATATCTTTCTCGGCCTGTGTGTAGTGTGTGTGGGTATGTTGGTGTTGTAGTAATACGAGTCCTTTTGTTTTTGCTTAATTTTGAAAGTTTGTTTGGAGGCGAATGCCTTATTTGATGCGGAGCTGTTGTGGACACATGGTTTTTAGTCAAAGATATTGTGGGGAAAAAAAATTGTAGTCATAAAATAAAAACTGAATTTTTTTTTTGAAGTGAAATAAAAACTGATTTGATAATACATAGTAAATATAATTTTGAAATAATAATTTCAAGAAAATAATAAAGAAGTAACTGTTATTAATTTAAGAAATCCGTTTAATTATAATACAAAATATAAATCGTTCTTCGTGTTTTTTTTGGGTACAAAATGTTTAAGAAATTTTATAAATTGTCTGTGCTCATGTAGATTAACTGGAAGAAATATTTTTTTCTTGAAGTGGGCTAATATCCATTTTAGTACAGAAGGTCGAAAATTTATGTGATAATAAATATGTTAGTGTAAATTAGAAAAAAAAAGGGACTGTGGGGGTCAAGTGGCCTATTGTTGCAATCGCAGTATCACACACATTCACATGCTCCCCCACGTCCAGTTATTTTATTTTATCATTTTGTTTTTTTCGATTGAGTTTAAAAATATGCAAAAAGATGGAGCCAGACAGTGGGTACAGACGTGGCCAGTATCAGAACTACAAAGTAATAAGTCATATTATCATTTAATAAGTAGAGAAACGGTGAACCAAATGATTAAAGCTACTTGAATCGTCTTTCAATATCTCACTCTCGGGATTCAATTTCTTTCAAACACATTTCATGGCATTGAGTTATTTGCCAACTCATCCTCACCTCCACCGTTTCCTCCCTCCCAATTTCAAATCCTCAACGGTCAGAAAATCTGTTTTGGCGCGAAGCTCCAACGGCCAGGACGCTTCCTCTAGAGGCTCTCTCCTTCTCCAAGAAAAGAATAGCTTCCCAGGTCTCAATTTCTTCTTAATAGCACCCGTCGAGTTATGCATGTATTTTATGTGTGCGCCATTTTAAGTATTTATGCACGTATAAGATCTTATAATGAACAAAAATGAAGTCTAAATTTTAGTTATGTGGCTGAGTAATGCAATCGAAAGAAAGAAAAGGATACCAGTTACTGTAATTTCAAGACTTTGAATTTGAATCAATTTTCTGGTTGGATAACACATTCTTCGCAACGAGACATAAAAGTTAGGTACTTAGGTGAATATAGGCCATATGTTTTAGTAGGAACTCTTAGTTAGTTGTTTTCCTTATTTGTCGCGTGTATCAAACTATCAGTTGTATATATTCTGTCCTGAATTCCTGGTTCCGTGATGGCAATGCCATTGCATTATCTTATAATTCATTTTATATAGGGTCTTGAATTGGCATTTTGTTAAATAATTGTGGCATGAGGTGCAGGGAAGCCAGAGGCTGATATTGTTGTTATCGGCAGTGGTATTGGTGGGCTGTGCTGCGGAGGCCTCTTAGCTAGGTATGGGCAAGAAGTTCTTGTACTAGAGAGTCATGATCAACCTGGAGGTGCTGCTCATTCTTTCAAGATTAAAGACTATGAGTTTGATTCAGGGCCATCTTTATTCTCTGGTTTCCAGTCAAGAGGTCCTCAGGCAAATCCACTTGCACAGGTTGATAAAATAATTATTCTATCCATCTTTTCTTAGTCAGTCGAGAACCTATATGAGAACAATCAGAAACTAGTTGATGAACCATATAATTTTTCTGTAGTTAACGAAGTGATATTGATTAGGCTCTTTATGGAGCCATAGAGCTAAATAATTCTATTAAAAGGGTGGCAACTTTTATGATTTTCAGGTTTTGGATGCATTGGGGGAGTCACTTCCATGTGCCAAATATGACTCTTGGATGGTTTACATACCTGAAGGTGAATTCTTGTCGCGTATTGGCCCCACAGAATTTTATAAGGTGCCTTCTCTTTGTTATCTGTTTATTGTCTCAAAAGTCATGTAGTAGCATGTGTTCTAAAACAGAAAGACCCTTAGGATACAAGCCAAAAGAAAAACGGATATGAGCATTACTCTTACACTTGAGTCGCATGGAATCATGAGCAACTGCAATTACTCATTAATATACTTGCATGGTAGCTATATTTGTTCCATCAAATATTGCATATGCTGCACTTCTGTATTCGAATTCTTTTTCCCTTTGAAAGTTTTGGGCGAATTATGCTGCAGTATGGAGCTCAGTGGAATTTTTAATTTTTCCCTCAGGACCTGGAGAAATATGCTAGCAAGAATGCCGTGCAAGAGTGGAAAAAACTTCTTGTGGGTACCATCATTTCTGTTTCTCTCATATTTATAATCACATTCACTTACAAATTATCAAATTATGTCCTTTTGTTTTTGCATTGGAGAACTAAAGCTAACCAAAAGGTTTCCTACCTTCTTTGCCTGAGGATATTAAAATACCATAATGATTAAGGTTAATGTTTACTTAAATAAATGTGAGGACTCTTTAAATGCATCCTCTGAGTAGTGATAGAAATTTAACACATCCCGGGAGTTTCTTCATATGCGATTATTGTTCTAGCAATTTGGCAATTCATCAACAATCTATTGTATTAACAATGCTTGAATTGATTCTCCACTTATCTCCCAATTTAAAATGCAACCCTTCTTCAGGATGCAATACTTCCATTGTCTGCAACAGCAACAGCTCTGCCTCCTTTGTCTATCCGAGGTGATCTTGGTGTTCTTTCAACTGTTGCAGCCAGATATGCACCCTCTCTGCTCAAATCATTTATTCAAATGGGACCTCAGGGAGCTTTGGGTGCAACGAAACTTCTCAGACCATTCTCAGAAATTATTGATTCATTGGAGCTTAAAGACCCATTTGTACGGAACTGGATAGATCTTCTGGCTTTCCTGCTTGCAGGGGTGAAATCTAATGGTATACTCTCAGCAGAGATGGTAACTATTATGTAATTTTTTTTTTCCTGAAAGGAATTAAATCTGGATATACTATTAATGATTATAACTGCTGTTTCCTTAGCATGTTTGAAGTTGTCAGCATGAGTATGCTGCTGGTCACTTGTGCAAAGAGAAAATGACTACAGTGGTCAACACATTATGTACTGTAAAACAATGTGAGATTAATTTATCATAATTTCGTTCACCAAAATGAAAATCTTGTTATATATTGCACTTGTATGTCTGGTATACTGATAACATGATATCTCTATTCATGTTCTTGTTATGAAATCATAGTAATTTTTATCTATAGATAATGCCTGTGTATATCTGACCTCATCTTTCTTTTTCCAATCCTTTTCAGGTTTACATGTTTGCAGAATGGTACAAGCCAGGTTGCTCTCTGGAGTACCCCCTTCATGGAAGTGGGGCTCTTGTTAATGCGCTTGTCCAGGGAATAGAGAAGTTTGGCGGACGACTTTCACTGAGAAGTCATGTGGAAAAGATAGTAGTTGAAAATGATAGAGCCACCGGAGTCAAGCTAAGCAGCGGTCAAGTAAGTTGATTTTTTTGTGGTACAAAGGAGTTCTAAGACTAATCTCCAGTGAATTATGTGTTTTTTGTGTCATTAATGGAGAGATGTTTTGAAATGCTGCAGTTTATACGTGCTAGAAAGGCTGTTGTCAGTAATGCATCTATGTGGGACACGTTAAAGCTGTTACCTAAGGAAGTTGTTCCAAAGTCCTACCGAGATAGGATTGATATGACTCCACAATGTGAATCGTTTATGCATCTTCATTTGGGGTTTGATGCAGAGGTGAGTGACTCCACAATGTGAATCTCAGCAACTGATCTCAGTAATTCTAAGTGTGCATCAAGTCTATGCCACACATATTTGTCATATAGCAAATCAAGCAAGACCATGTGTTAACTATTGAGCCTTCAGGAATGCATAAACTGATTTAAAAAGCCCTGCAACATAACTGGTATCAATGTCCAGAACCATGATGACAGCCTGAAAATCCCAAATTAGGAAGATGGCGTCTTAGATGTAGGTCCATGATGAAGGCCCTCTGTTGACTTGAATGTTTAAACAGCTTCATTTTCTATTAAAGGAAAAGAGAAGGGAAAGACACTTACAGTTTAGCATAGACACACCATATTATAAGGTATGATTTGAGACAACTCAAAAGTTCTCAATGCCTTCTGTGTCTTCTGCATCCTTAGGGCTCCTTCAACCTGAATAATTTTTTGGTTTGTCTTTTCTTTTACCATTGATTGTGCCAAAGTAATAGTTCTTTACCTTTTTGTCTTTGTAGTTTCTAGTGCTATGCATCAACCCATTTTTATTCTGATTTTTGTGTCCAGCATCTTATATTTATATTCAAAATGTCTTACTGACCAGGGTTTACGAGAGGACTTGGGGATTCATCATATAGTTGTGAATGACTGGGACCGAGGAGTCGATGCTGATCAAAATGTTGTTTTAATTTCTGTACCAAGTGTGTTAAGTCCGGATCTGGCACCCCCTGGGAAACATGTGTTACATGCTTATACACCAGGAACTGAACCGTTTGAATTGTGGAAAGGGCTTGATCCTAGAAGTGCCGAATACAAAAAACTCAAAGCCGAAAGATCTGAGGTACTTATATAAGCTTGTTGATATTGGCCTTTCTCATGTTGCTTTTTTCTGGTAAAAAAGAACTTCAAAATTTTGAAAACTCAATTTTGCTGAAAGCTTGCTCATGTATAACCAGTGACTCAAATGATTCTCAAAGCTCTTTAAGTATCTAGATATTGTACTCATTACAATGAATATGATTGAACTGTATGCCAACTTTTAGTGCCTTGGGGAAAACACTTGGGTCTTTTGGTTGTCACAAGCATTTGCACAAATATATCAAATGATATCCACTGTAAAGGTTATTAAATCACTGTAATATTAATAAATATTCATAAATCACTGTAATTTCAGTAAATATTCGCGCTTAATGAAAATATTAAGTGTTTTGAAATATTGTGTAATCTCCTGACTTTGTCATTCTCAATTGAATCAATCTTCTGCCTGGAAAAACTTTTTGATCCTGTTACTTCCTTAAGCATTTCTCAAAAAAATTTATAATCCAGGTCATTTGGAGAGCCGTGGAGCGTGCACTTGGTTCAGGTTTTAGTCGGGACAAGTGTGATGTGAAATTGGTTGGAACTCCATTAACACATCAAAGGTTTCTTCGAAGGAATAGAGGAACTTATGGGCCAGCGATACAGGCTGGTAAAGAAACGTTTCCTGGGCATTCAACTCCCATTCCGCAGCTCTATTGTTGTGGTGATTCTACTTTCCCGGGCATCGGAGTCCCTGCAGTTGCTGCTAGCGGCGCCATTGTTGCTAACTCACTGGTTTCGGTTTCTCAACACTCGGAACTCCTTGACGCCATTGGAATTTGAAATACATAGGTGAGTTCATACTATTTATGGTTGGCTCTTGATGCCTCCATTTCTAGAGACACCTTTCTCAACTTTTCATCTTTCGAATAAAATGCAGTTAATTTTTGTTCTTTGAGATATATAACGTCATTTATTTTTTAACAATCTGATTATATGTATTTTACTTTTATGTACAAGTGCCGAAAGAAGTTGCTATTGCCTTATTAAGAAGTTATCGAATTGATCATCAATGCTTCAGTTTGTGATCTCATAGACCATAGTGTTTTAATTTCATATTTGTGATAGTAGATCACCTTTCTTTTGCCCAGTTGAAGGTACATACCTCAATGGAATATGCTCTATTGGAAGAAGTTCTTTTAACTTTCTTCTTGTTTATCTCCCCTTGAATCTGATTTGTCTTTAATACTACTTTTGAGCTCTTATCAATTAGGTTAAACTTTTTGGTCCAATATCTTTTCTAATGTGATATCAAAACAGGGAGGCAGCATCGTACGACTGGGTCAGCTGTAAAAATATTTTATTGTCTAACGTTTTGCCCCTTAAAATTATTTGAACAACTCAATACTTAAAATTAAATGTTTAGTGGCCTAATCCCTGTGTATTGAGAAAGATATGTACAATAATTTAGGTAGTATTAATAATGAAACTATTGAATAACGTTATCAATTCATTAAATTGCGCCATGGACAAAAGTTCACAGAAATATATGCATATTATGAATGAATGATATAACTCTTTATATTTATTATTATTTTTTGAAGGGTAAAAGCTCGTTTAGTTCCTATATTTTGAAGTTAGTGTCCGTTTAGTCCCTATATTTTTAAAAATACCTCAAACCATCCCTACCATTAAATTATTGACACTTTTGCCATTATCTTTTGTTCCTTTTAACTTATTTTTATAATATTGCCCTATTATAATAATTTTTTAGACATTATTAAAAAGAAAAAAATAACCCTATTATAATAATTTTTTTAGACATTATTAAAAATAAAAAAATAAATTACCAGTTTAACACCAAAAAATAAAATAAAAAAATATATATATATATATTAATTTTTGTGGAACACACTCTTGAGTTAAAATATTAATTTTTCTAAAAAAATTGATAATGTAATTTCTTACGATATTAATTTTTTAGACATACGTGAGCTTCCACAAAAATTAATATATACCTTTTTTATTTTTATTTTATTTTTGAGTTTAATTTAATAATTTAATTTTTTATTAATATCCAAAAAAGAAACATTATTGTAAAAATGTAATATTGTAAAAGTAAGTTAAAAATAATAAAAAAATAATGGCATAAGTGTCAATATTTAGTAGCAGGGACGTTTTGAGGTGTTTTTAAAAATACAGGGACTAAATGAACACTAACCTCATAATATAGGGATTAAACAAGCTTTTACCCTTTTTTGAAATTAGCCCCTTTAGAATAAATTTCTGGCTCTGTCAAACTTTCCTTTTGAGTGAACCAGTTTCTCTAACATTTTTTGTTCTTTCTTTTCATTGGATATGGTCTTATTCCCAATCACTCAGCTCAGTATGTTTTGCTGTACCAACGTGCCAATGTTGATTGCATTTTGAAGTTCTTAATGGTCATCAAATCGTCCATATATTTGATTTTTCCTAGACCACGCAAAGAAATGCAATACAATTATTGGGCCAGATAATAATAATGTTCTGTTTGTGTTTTGTATGCGAACTGCAATTGTGGTGTTGTAGCTGCTGCAAAATTAAAAAAAAAAAAGTTATTTATTAAATTATAATTTGGTAAACATTATTTTTAATAAAATAGTGAAAGTAATATAGATTTTTTGCCAAATATCTAGCTACGTGGTAAAATTAGCTCAATCTTTTGTTGTGAAAGCACAATGATAAACATTAATATCAATCGAAGGCTAAATTAAAATTGTTTAGAGAAATTTCACAGCTAATATTAAGATCGAGTTAAAAAAAATATAATCCTATTTGCAAACTTGAAACTGCATGGGAAAGTATTCATTCTATTCACACCTTTAAAATTCACATATTTAAGATGACTTACGGTGTATAGGTATTTTCTATATGATTGTTGTTTATAAAAATAAAAGCACGATTATATATTTGTGTTTAGTTTTCAAATATTTTTTGAGATATTGGAGTAAATTAATAACAAATTGTACGAGATATAATATACTCCCTGGTCCTAATTCGTTCTCGTCATTCTTAGCAATGCGTAACTTGAATTCTTCCTTCAATTTGGCAGGATTCAGTATTGCTCAATTTTAAAAATCGTCAAAATTTTTACTATTCATTTTTTGAGATTTTCTTAATAATATTAAATTTTCATTTTAAGTGGGGATGACAATGGGTTAGCTATGGTGTAAGATATCAATTGTGTATTCTCTTTATTAGTTCTTATATGATGTAGGTTTAAATAGATGTAAATCAGGATTCTCATATAGAAATGGAAATACTCATTCCTATCCCCTATAAAAATTAAGGAAAAAAAAAGCAGTTTCAGATTGATGGTATAATTTACAAAAATAATAAAACTACTGTGATGGATTAAAAGATAAAAAACTAAAAAAGCAATGTTTATATTTCTTAGGCTAGCAACGAGTCTTGTTTGAAAGGTTTCGTGTCGCATTCTTATTGTATCGTGTTAAATTACATATACCAAAACCCATCCATTAATTTATTTGGGTCAAAAATACAAATCCGAACCCATTGATTACCATTATCATGTTATTGAAACCAATTCATTTAACCCACCCTTCTTGCTAAATTTAAAATTATTATTTAAAATATTTTTATATATTTTTAGTTTAAAACACAAATAAAAATTTACAAAATACTCTTAAAAATATAATACCAAAAAAAAAATTAATATTCATCATGTTTAACATTATCGAATAATATAGTCCACAAAATTATATAATTATTAAATAAGAATACTTGTCTAAAATTAAAATAAAAAGTAATTTGATTTTCTTTAAAAATTTATAATTTAAAATTATTATAATTTCAATATTAAGTGTTAATGAACCGTGTGAAATGAATTTTGATACTTAAATGCAAATTCGGCTCCTCATTGAATGGGTTTTGATGGGATGATTCAGTAATGACCCAACCTAACAAATGTCGACCTGACAACAGTTTTAATGGTGTGGGTTTGTATTGTGTAAGTGGGTCATATGAAATTTTACTAGGCCTAATATTTCTAGTCTAAATTTTATATTTGGCTTTAGTTTTTAATAAGCTACTAACCTCAACAAAAAAACAACTAAATAATATAAATTCTCAAAAGTCAAAGCGAGTATGAAAAATTATATCAGTATCGGCCCCTTTGCAACCAAGGGGCTGGGGTTAAATCCAATAAATTTCTTTAAAATAGAAAAAAATTGGCTTCAAATGAATATTTTGACACAATTATGTTGTAGCAATATATTGTCACTTTTAACTTATTTCGATAATTAACCATAAATTTTGTTTTCTTAGAACAGTTTGTTTCCTTATTGCCAATAATCTTATTGGAATAAAATATTTTTTTAAAAACAAATTATTCAGATTTGAAAAGAGAAAAAACTACCTAAGTTTCCTAAGCCGTAACACCAGCCTCTATATCACAACATTGATCACCACATTTCTTTACCTTACCGCCCCTTGCAACTCGTTTATTTTCCCCTTGGCTTCCAGTTGAACTTGTGCTTCTATCTTTCCTGCATGAGCTCGAGCTCAAACAACAAGGACTGGAACCGGTCTGGCTGTGCAAACTTGTTGATGCCGTGTCTTTAGCAGACGTCGCCTCACAGCATCTGCTTCTGCAGTTCTTCACATTAAGTGCTTCTTTAGCTTCATCTTTCTTGCACGACAAGGAAAAGGTCCCGTACTTGGATTTCGAAAACCCTCCTTCCTCCTCTGGGTTATTTTTCAGAAGCAACATGCTGTTCAAGATCACAATCAAGCATGTCCCAACATCAGTGAGAACTGCTGCCCACACTAGCGGGTAGCCTGCAATTGCCAATGCGAGGACAGCACCTTTAACGGTGACTGAAAGAGTGACATTCTGAATGAGTTTTGTTGAAGCTTTTCTTGCTAGCTTGATAGCTTTTGGTATTTTCCGAATGTCGTTTGACATTAGTATTACATGTCCTGTCTCCATGGCTAGTGCTGAACCTGAAATCCCCATTGAGATGCCAATATCAGCTGCTGCTAAAGCAGGGGCATCATTGATGCCATCTCCAACCATGGCTGTTGTTCCATCTTTCTTCAACAACTCAACTAATTCTGCCTTGTGTTGAGGTAGAAGCTCTGCATAGACCATGTCGAATGCATGATCCAACTACCAAAAAAAAGAAATTCTTCTCTTGTTAATTTAATTTTAAGTTCAAGCTTAGATTATGTCAAATAATAACATGGATATTATTAGCCATGCACACCTGATCTTGTGCATACAAGGCTGCTGCATGGCTATCACCGGTGAGGATGAAACTTTTAATGCCTAATGATTTGAGATCTTTAATCGCTTCCAGAGCCCCAGACCGACAAGAATCTGAGAGGCTAAATGTTCCAACTGGAGTTGCTCCTAAGTACACATACCCTCTTGTCTTTCCTCCCGTACATTTGGCTTCTACAATTGAATCTGAAATTTCAACCTTTAGTGATATGAAACAAGCCCCCAACTAAAGTTTTATTTATTTTTTCTCTCCCCCTTAAAGCTTTTAAAAATAGAGCTATTGAAGCCTCTTACCTTTACTGCAACCAGTTCTCGGACCAATTCTCCTGTTTCCTATGTAAATTTCATTTCCATGGATTTTCCCAAAAATTCCTTCTCCTGGGAAATTTTGGAAATCCTCCACATTTTCAGGCACTGGCTCAATAGCTAATGACCTTGCATAATCAACTAATGCAGCCGCCATTGGATGACTAGATTTGCTCTCAATACTTGAAACCCTGCAAATAATCCCAAAATCAGTGACTCTAGCTTTGAAGAAACACAGAAATTTATCTACTCTGAAATGTGTGAGAGCTAAGTGTACCAATACAACAATGTGCCGAGGCTAACATCATCACAGATAGATTGAAAATCTGTCACAGTAAATTCTCCCCTTGTTACTGTCCCAGTTTTATCGAATGCCACCATCTTAACTTTCGCAAGAGTTTCAAGATAATTGCCACCCTTGACCAGAAGTCCGGTTGTCGCAGCTTTGGAAAGTGCACAGAAAATCACAACTGGTGTTGAGAGAATAAGTGCACATGGGCATGTGCTAACGAGAACAACTATTGCCAAGTACAACCAGTGCCTCACATTGGGGACTCCCACAGCAGCAGGAATCACAGCAAAAGCTACTGATATCAACAAGACCGCTGAGAGAAAAATAAAAAAATAGTGTGAAAAGTTCCTGAAGAAGCTTCAGTTTGCTTGGACAAATTTCCTAATCATGGCTATGCAGTTTAGAGATCATGTCACCTTATCCATTAGGATTCCAGAGTTTCTTATTCTAGCTTTAAAATGAACATAGGAAGGATACAAAAACGGAAACTAACCTGGGATGTAGTACTTTGCAAAGCTTTCTATAAATGTTTGAGCTCGTGACTTCTTTTTGTGAGACTCTTCTACTAGTGCTGCCATTCTTGAGACCACACAGTCTTTTGCTAATGCAGTAGTTTTTATACTGATATAACCTGAGAAAGATGAGATACATACACAAGCAGTCAAATCTCTTGATTGTAACATTGATGAAGATATTAAAGTGTGAAAGAACTAACCGTCCAAATTGATGGTGCCAGCCCAAACAGGAGAATCTTGTTCTTTGACAACAGGGAACGACTCTCCGGTCAGTGTTTTCTCATCCACCTCACATTTACCTTCAACAACAATTCCATCAATGGGAATTACTTCGCCGGCCCTGACGGCAAGGATTGTATTCACCTTCACTGTATTCACATCAACTTGGTCCCCAGTTTCGGCAGTTATGGCCTTCTGAGGAGCCATGCTTGTCAAAGATGACATGGCGGCCATAGCCTATGAATTATATACAAAATTCAAATTTCAGAACAGCTATTGAAGATACAAATGATGAATGATGTAGGACCAGAAATAGAGAGGAGAAATAAGAAAATAATAGAATGGTTGCAGATTGCTTTCAGAACTTAAAGAGGGCAAGATCCATTTTCTAGCTGTAAGTTGTTTCCAAACAACAATACCAAACATTTTCTATCCTCTTCCCTCCCCCTCCCCTCACCCCTCAACAAAAAAAAAAAAAAAAAACCTCGGAAACAGAAAATCAAATGATACCAAACAAACAGGCACGTTGACAGAGAAAGATGGAACCAGACCTTGTAGCTTGCTACCGACTCAAGCCACTGAGAAATAGAGAATAAAAAGACAATAGAACCAGCTTCCACATAATCTCCAAGAGCAAGAGTTCCCACAGCTGCACATTACCAAACAAAATATGAAAAAAATAGTAACCCTTTCTTCAATTTGAAATGACGAAATTCAGGAGGATTACCTGCCATCAGAACAAGAACATTTATATTAAGAGTGAGGCTCTTAATTGATGCTACGCTTCTAACTAATATTGCAGGGACTCCAAAGATGACTGCAGCGACAGCCAAAGATTGCAATGGATAATAAATATATCCTAGAAATGATAGTGCAAGTAACAATCCCGAAGCCATGACTGATGGGGCGGGCCACTTCTTCTGAGATTTCATTTTCCCCTCTGGTCTAACAGTAGCCTCCAGCCTTGCCTTATTCAGTGCCTCAACTGGCATTAAACCACAAAAGATTTCGTATCAATACTCACAATAACATCACTTTTGACTCAAATACTTGTAAGCATACTTGGGAGCATTTACAAGTGGCAAATTCTATATAGCTTAATTGTCCTTCCTACTAATTACAACAGTCATGCCCAATGCTATAGACATATCCCCAAGTTGTGTCAACCTTGTAAATAATAAAATTTGGCTAAGAAATATCTAACTATGATTTCTAGTTCCCTTTAGAGGAGCACGTTTAAGCCATCACTTATAGTACATGCATTAGTTTGGGGAAAAAAATAGAGTTATTTAATTTCATTCCGCACGAAAGAGACATGGAAGAGTCCCTATATCAGACCAGGAGAACATTAAAGTCCAAATGGACAAATGGTGTGCTCACACTTCAGTCCTAAAAGTGCAATAGACTAAGACAGAATCACTTATAATTAAGTTTTTTGAAAAAAATTCATCAGTACTACCATCGATAATAGTTATGTAGAAACTAATTAGTGGACTTTTAGTAATTTAAATGAGTAAAAAATTCAGGAAAAGAAGTTTAAAGTGTAACATAAATAATAACATTGTCCATTTAATACACCGAAAAAAAAAATAACATTGTCCATAGTAATGGGCTGATACGTCATGTCAGGGTTGTGGCCATATGTTTTATAATTTCATGCGTGCATTGCATTTGTAACCATATATGGTGAATATTTAGTTACATGATATTTTTTATTCTATAATTATCAATAAAAAATATAATGTAAGAGCAATACTAAATATTCAATAAGTAAATTTAAATTTGAGTCTCAATTGACGTGACATTCATTTTTTGAATGACAATTAAGTAACTGTATAAGTTATAAAATTCATCTGAATAACACATAGTATTAAAACTTAAATGTTAGAATCCTTAATATTACTGATAGTACAATAGCCCATGAGAAACCACTAGTGACAACTAGTAAACATGTTAATCCCAAAGGTAGCCCAGGACATATAAACTTCAATTCTCATGCAATACAAAAATCCAAAAAAAAGTAAATTAATGATTGAAAAGAGTAATAAAGTATCCATTTGTGCTAATATTGCTTCATTTGCAGTATATTTAATTAGTTCTTATTTATGGCAGCACAACACATACCAATTTTGGTCTCGGAAATGCGTCGGGTATCATGAACTACGATCACCGTTTTCGTTGGCACAATCACCGAAATCTCTTCAACTCCATCAAGTGAATTCATAATCCTCTCAACAAGTGGAACCTCTGACGAACAGCACAAACCCAACACCTCAAAATAATTTTTCTTTAACCTTTCAGCCATGAAAGAACAAAATATCGAGAATATCAGACAATCTTTGATATAAGTTATCAGAAGACGAAGAAGAAGAAGAATACTGATGGAAAGGTCAGAGCTTTATTCTGTGTCTTATTTACTTGTTCTATGTATATTTTAAATTTTTATTTATGGGGCTGGCAAACTTTGCCTGCTACAGTTGAGAGGGAATTCAACTGTATACTCTTTAATTTATTCAAATTTGTTAATATTTTAACATGGAAGTCCGTGTATTTCTATTTATTAATAAAATAATTTCAAGGATTTGAAGAAATAGGCATCCCGGTCTGATGATTGTGTTTTATATTAATCTTTCTTGTTTGTCGTAACTTCGTAATTTATACGAGTGATGTGATGATTTGGATTGGTGTTTCGTGTTAAGGAAATATGTAATAATATTTTTAATTGTTATGAAAGAGACTTGCTTATTAATTGTGTCAAGAATCTTAAACACTAATTTGAATTTTGTACAATTATTAAAAAAATTAAAGAGTTATTATCATTACCAATTAAGAAATGAAATTACAAAACTTAAAGAGTTATTATCATTACCAATTATAATGAGATAATAAAATAGAAAATAAAAATATTTACTTATAGTTATCAATTATTATATATACACAATAAAAAAAAAATATTATGCATACATATTTTATGAATGTGTAAATAAATTTTATTCAACATTATATCTATTTTGATCATTTGCATTCTTACTGTATTTTAACACTAAAATTTTCTTAATATTTAATATGGCTGTTTTTAAAATTTACAATACTTTTAAAAATAAATTTTACTAAACATTGAACTAATTCTCTTCACAGTTAACTGTTTCAACAACACAGCTAACATCAATTATTTTAAAAATTATATCATTACCAGCCCTAAATACATTTTGAGGGACTTACAGTACTATAAGTTCAAACTCTCATCAATTTTAGTTTAAATATCATTATATAATTGCTAAAATAGAATAAATATAACAAACGTGTCAATACAATATTAGTCATATATATCAAATTCAGATTTTATTTTTTGCACAAAGAAAGCTATTTCCTTAAAGCAATGAAATTTTAAAGAAAAAAAATCCACATATGCTAGAATATGTTTTTCTATCACATTAGATATTTGTTTAGATATACAGATAAATCATTGAGTTGATACTAATGGAAAATAATACAAAATTCTTAGTTTTTAATTTTCACTTTGGCAATGAGCAACTAGTTCAAAAAAAATTATGTAAAATAACTAGTGCAACACTCGAAATCTAACACATGTGGAGCACTTGACAAAGAAGAAGGTTACTAACGAATTATAATGCTTACAACACAATCTTAAATTGAAATAACTCAAATTTTATTCAAATCAAACCAAAATAAATATCCGTGAAACAACTCCAATATTAATATTATCTCCTAATTTCAAATATATATATAAATAAAAATCTCCAAAGATAAGCATAACTTGCAATAAGCTACTATATCTACAAAAATAAATGATGAAGGATGCACTGTCAACTTAGTAAATAAAATCATTTCCAATACACTAGATTTATGGGGTGCCAAAATATTTGCAAGCCTTTTTATCAAAATATACATTAAAAACATAAGTTCTACAAAATAAAATATTATAATAGAAAGACATAAATTCATAAGTGATTCAGATATCAAAAGCATAATTAATCATAAAAATAAATCGTTCAACTTACATACACAGAAAACAAAAGGTTAGCTTATATTACATAGTGTCACCTATACTCTCAGTGATCCTGCCAGAAACAAAATCATAATAAGAATAGCATGGCGATAGTCAGAATAGAAATTTCGTGTTGGTCAGAATATAAATCAGAATGAAAATCAGAATAACTATGGATAATGAGCCAAAACATCTAAATTCATTTTCATATGTAACGACTTGAACATGGTACTTTATATTATATGTGGCATTTTACGACAAGCTAATCCTCGAAAGGTGGCCCCGATACAACTTTAAGAGGTGGCCTCTACACAAGTTTCTGTAAATAATCTTAACCGAATATGTGAACAAAACATTCATATCGGATTCATAAAAGGTCATGCCAATGATTTATGCTTGCAAAACAAGTTTCATTCTAACATTTTATAGGTAATTTCATAAAAGATAATTATTTAGTAAAATAAATTAAACATTTAAATTCATTTACAATATTTTGTTAAAATCTTGGAAATAGTATAATTTTCAAATTTGAAAAAATTTAAATAAATGGACTCACTTTGGACCCAAAAAGAGGTGTAGAGTAAATGAGTAATAATAATAAACCCACCAAACTCATCGGAAAAATGAAAATAATAATAATAATAATAAAGGTAACAAGATATATTTGTAGTTTTGTACCAATACGACAACACTTTTATTAATAACCGCAATAATTGTTTTTAAGTCGATCTTAAAATATTAGTAGTGAAATTTCATCTAACAATTTAATAAATTTGTTGTTTATGGAAATTAAAACGAAAATGATAGTTAAACTCTCAATCATTATTTTTAAAAAATTTCGAAATCTCTCAAATCCTGTTTTATCTGCATTACATATGAAGTAATTAGAAAAAGAAAAGTAGATGAAATAACAAATTAATTAACTGTAATAATAATATAGGATGCATACAAATTGACTAGTACTGTAAATGAAAGGCTACTCTTTTATGGCAATAAGCATTTTATTTAAAAGTGGAAATTTCTTTCCAATAAATTATGGGCCAGCATGAGTTAGGTGCTTAATGGAACTCAAAATTTCTAATAAATATTTACAAAAATACATTATATTTTGATCAATCTTACATCTGAAGGAAATTAATGGTTTGCTTCTATAAATGGAAAATATTTACAAACAAATTTAGGACTTGTCTATTGGACCTTAGGGGCCATGGCCCGTGGGTGCAATAAGCCTTTTAGTATTGTCAGTAATAATCACAAGCCTGAGAGTGGCTTTAAGACTTCAGTTTCTGCTAAAGCTTGAACAGAGACTTTAAAATTCTTCAATTTTGTGTCAGATTATGCTAAATACCAATGTTTGAAGGTAGTGTTTTATTTTTTATACGTACATACATACAAACATACATACATACATACATATAAATATATATAATTTGAAGGTAATTATTATTATTATTACTAGAATTTTGTGGGAGCACTCTTTTATAGTGCAGCCGAGATAATTTGAATGAAAAGAGAGTGGTTTATCATTTACAATCTAAATAATGGGCGGTTCCATAGTTTTATATGTAGTCATTTCATGCACTGAATATTCAAAAGTTTCTATTCCCTGATTAAGAAGAAGTCGGCGTGATTGAGCGGCAGATATCATACAGGATATAAGCCTTGTTATTGTATACATATACTAGAACAGTAGAAATGCAGTAACTCTCAATGTTGTCACACATTATGGAGATAAAGAGGCTTCAAGTCTTCAGTTTTTGGTAAGTAGTGGAGGAGATGAGGAAAAGTGACGATCGTATCAGGGTCTTCCCTATATTAATTAGGCCTAAGCCTTATGATTGCACGCAAAGGATGTAGCTTGTGAGTAGTGTAGCCAACAGTATCAACACTTTCTTCCTCGCCATCTCTCAGATTCCACTTGAATTCCTGCACCAGCCTACCTATTGCTGTGCAAGCTATCAAACTTGCCTGAAGAGAACCTGCGCACACCCTCTTTCCTGCTCCAAAGGCCATTGTCTTGTACAAATCTGCAGGGTCGTTTTGCCCATCAAGAAATCTCTCGGGTTTCCACTCCTCTGGGTTTTCCCACTGTTTCTTGTCCATGTTGCATCCGTATATGTTTATTGCAATCTGTGTATGCAACATAAATTAAAGTTAACATCTAACAATGCAGACACCATTAGTAGGAACCACAAAGATTTCAAAGGAAACTAAGCTAAACAACAACCTCACTTCCAGCAGGAATGAAGTATCCTCCTATTTCGGTATCTTCATGTGCAAATCTTAAAGGAACTATTGGAGCTGGACTGTACTTTCTCAGAGTTTCATGGAAAACAGCTCCCAAGTAAGGAACCTGTGCTATGTTTTCCTCCGTAAACTTGTTTGACCCACAAACTGATTGAATCTCCTGAAATAGACGGTCCTGTAGTGTGTGTATATGTATATAGAAGGAACATCAATATATGCAAAAAATTTTGAACAGGTAGCAAAGATCAAAATTCATGGAGAGACTAGCGATTGATTAATTAACCTGTCGCATTGGATCTTTTGCGAGCTCATACATGGCCCATTCTGTTGTAACCAAAGTAGTATCTGATGTCTCGATGATAGGCTCCCAGAGCAGCATGCTTATTTGTTGCTCTGTAAGTGATTTTACTTCTGACAACAAGTAATCAACATAACAATTCAGCTCCTGTCCTAAAGCAATTCTGCTTTTGGCCTCACTGATGAGGGCATCCATTACTGCTTGCCTGCGGGTACACAATCTCTGAATTTTCATTTCCACGCCTTTATTAGGAACCCATCTTAGATAAGGGAAGAAGTCTCTCCAGTCCACCTCAATTGCTCCCTCCATTATGTCAAGCACTAAAATTTTAAATATCTCATCTTTTGACAATGTGGTACGGAGCTCCTTCACATAAATTGATTCCACAACCTTTCCCACAGCCTGAAAATGCAAAATGCTTTAATTATCTATGTATTTAGTCAAAGATAAGAGATGAATTTCCAACAAAAGATCACAGCTAGGTCACCTGCTTCATTGACACTGCAAAAAGTTCAGACTCATAAATTTTCCTGAAATTCACTAGTTGTAGAGGGTTGTCCTTGATGTGAGCATGAAATTGGGTTGAAATATTTTCCATCATTGTGTCTCTATGGATTCGATGTCGCTTCTGAATAACACACATACAGAGAGTACACATCATTAGTTTCGGCAGTACAAAATAGCCATACAACATATAAAGGGACACGGTGAAAGCACGAGAAAGTTGGATTAGCCGATTAACCTGAGCATTTCCACCCAAAACATTTGTGAGTAAACATCGTTTAGCCATTTTGTGTATTGCAACCATACACTTATTAGATGTGAGGATCTTCAGGGCATTTGATAGCTTCCTTGTTGAAATGGATGGATATCTGGTGGATGGATATCTGGTCACCATGGCCTGGAAGAACAAACAATAAATTAAAACATTTTAATCATTGATTGATTGATTTCTCTTCTATGTGCCCCTGTATCAGTAACTAACTAAAGCTACATGAATATATAAATTAATTAATGACAAGCAAACTGGACATTTAGTGAATTAGACATCTTGATTGTCAGCCTAACGACCTAACTAAAGGGATTCATCTGCAGCTCACTCAAACTTACACCCGAGCGGTTAAGTTGCTAAACATTAACAGCTTAAACATGTTATATACTAATAATTGTACATCTCGGGCCCAACAATTAAGTAGATATTATTAGTTTTGGTAACATAGTCAGTCACAGTTTTGTTCTGGACTTTTTTACTTGAAACGCATCTACTTAGTTAAGACAGTTCATGCCTTATAAAATAGTTCAGTTCAGAAACTGACTCGCTAGCGAATTGTGATGTTACGTTAACAATTTCACCTGATGACAAAATTGAATCTATAGTTTGAGTGTTAAAAGTATAGAACCAGAATGCCTGCCTCTTTAGCAACATCAGCGGAGTTGAGAACAATCATAGTAGAAGCGCCAGTCTTGATAGAGTAAATTGATCCATACACCTCTGCCCACCTTGTGAAAGTCATGTGTGGTTTCTTCTCTTTCAACTGTAACAGATTTCCTATAAGAGGTAGCCTTCCTGGAACCTCTGCACACAACTCCCCAACGACAACCCATTGATCATTTAAATTAATCAATCAAGAACAAAGAACTGAAGAGAAGAAACCATGTATACATACCTGGAACAGGCGGAAGATTAACGGCTAATTCCATCCTCTGCCTAGAGATGAACCTTCGGATGAAGAACAGGAAGAAAAACACAGAGAGAGTACCAAGAGCAATGGAAGTAGCAAAGGGTACTGCTTGAAATGATTGAATGATGTACTCTTTGGCGGCCATTGTTTTTTATTTTCTCTACTGAAATCTAGTGAAAGAAGTCCGAGATTCTATAGAATGAAATGCTCAAGGCATAACTTGAGTATTTATAATCATGATTACACACCTGGGTTGTTGAATTGGAATGTTATATTTTCAAGAAACATTTAGCTAGAGTACAAGTAGAATTGACCTGTCATGTGTCAGAGAGAGACGACCGAATTATGGCCTGTCTCTGAGTCTAAATTAGCCTTGTTGGTGCTGTTTTTCATAAGCGTTTTGCAGGAAGGATTCCCTTTTGGCGTTTACCAATATGGAAGGGTCCAAACAATTATGTTAGTCGTGTGGATAGTGCCAAATGGGGCGTGGAATTATGCAAAGGAATTAAGAGAGTTCAGATAAATTCGTCACTGCCGTGCATCTGCTGTTGCAGCTCCGTGCTATCCACGCCTTCAACATAGGTGGAGTCGATAATACGTTACTTATAGGTCAATTATCTTTAAATAATGATAGATTTTTTTTTCCCCTCGTACATTAGTGAGAGTAGATTTCTGAATAAAGCTCAAGAGACCTCTTGGATTGAACTAAAATAAATGTCTAAATTTAGAATCCTAGTATATTGCGGATCAATATTTATTGCTTAAAGAAACTCAAATTTTTGAAGAAATATTTGCGAAAATACAATGTATTTTGATCGATCTTTACATGATAAGGAAATTAATTGTTTGCTTCTATAAATGGAATCTCCACCACGCCGTAAAAATATTGGACTTGTCTAGTGGACCTTAAAGTGGCCCATGGGTGAAATGAGTCTTTTACTATTGTCGGCAACACTAACAAGTAAGAATGTTGAAGTAATTAAATATATATATATCTTTAAGATATATTAATTTTTATAATTCATTGGACTTCCATGCTAAATGCCAATAATCCGAAGGTGTTTATTATATTTATCTATTGAGATATCAATTTATCATGCGTGTTGGGGAAAAAATTATCATAAGCATTGTAACTTTTTATAGAAATATTATATTTTAATTTACTGATATTTTATAGGAATTCTATCGAGAGCGTAGATAGATTCTTTTATAATGCAGCCTAGATAATATTAAAAAAAATAAAAAAATGATTTAGAAAATGATTTACAATTTACCATCCCAATAATGGGTGATTTTTACACAGTCTACTAATATTCAAAATATGAACGCCACCAAAGAAAATAAGTTTCCATTATCCCATTAAAGAAGTTGTAAGCGTGATTGGGCTGCGCTCTAAAATTATAGCCATAATTTCATTTTCATGTTGTGAGACAATCATTTTTTCTTTTGACTTGACCAAGATATTGTGCCGCTGTGGAATATGCTCTTGTGCGTATAGCTCACTCAGTTTTTCTGTCGTTACTTTTTTATATTGCAGTCACTCAACCACACAGCATGTGTTGTTGGAATGTAATGCTTTGAGCATGAAAAGATTGACTGCATTTTGGATTTGATGTCTTGAGGGGGTGCGTTTATAGTGGATATCCAAAAGAATGCCTAAACATTTGATTCTTTTTAGAGCATGTAAAGAAGAGATAATAATTGGGGTTTGTTTGTGTGCTTATTCCTCCTTGCACCTTTGAGCCTTTGAGGCTGTTGCATTGCTTTTTTCTTCAAAAAAAACATTATGCAATTACAAGAAATCCATTGCTTGGATATTTTCAAATATTGTAAGATGGATACAAAAACTCTTTTTGTTACTTAGGGCTATTCAAATTTTAAAACTAGGGTGTTGTAACTTCAAATTCACATTTACGGACATGATGAGATATTTGTTTTAAAGTTTCTAATAATAAAACAATCAAATTCTTGAGAACCACCAAATAGTTAGGTGATAAACCATTTCAAATTTCATTCATGCTGGTGGTAAAATATTGGACGGAGGTACTATTTCATTCATGTTGGTGGTAAAATATTGGACGGAGGTACTAATGGGATTACATATGGAGAACATGATTTGAGACTATGATAAAGGATGAAGGGAAAGTTGAGAAGGGAGGATAAAATGGAAAGATCTCAATGAATTAGTCTCAATCACCTAAACTGCCAAAGAGTGACACAAAATTACCTCCTACAAAATATTTAAGTCACCACGTGTCTATATGGGACCACAGTAACAATCACACGAGGCGCCACGAGGCCACATCCCCACCTAAGTTGTCTCCAAAGCATCTCTTTGTGAGCCGCCAAAGTCAAGATTGAGAAAGGGGGACTACGGACAAGCCACCTCCAACATCCCTCTAATTGATTCATTCAAAATTGGCCAATTAATTATAGTTAAGGGCACACAATCAGCACAGACTGTCACTAAATAGATAGTTGCCCAACCTAAACAAGCTTAAAAGCCTCAACAAAAGGAGTCAAATTACTCTCGAGACCCAACCTTAGGAGGAGAATCACCAATAACAGCTCGCCTCATATCTAAAAGGATATAAATATGCCCTTAGAGAACTTCACTTTAAAAGGTCAAATTGGTCTTATTAAGGGGTAAGATCACTCACAAAACACTTAAAATCTCCTACTCTAGAATTTCGCTAAAAACCCATCATCTTCTTCGATCCCTCATTTACTTGATTATCAAAGCGTTGTCGCTAGCCACCACCACCGTCGCCTCTAACAACTGTTCCTTATGATTTCAGATTCGTCTCATTCGTCATCGTCCCCAGAAAACAATTTCTAGACAGCTCAACATCCATCTTCACCAAAAAACTACCTTCTGTAGAGAAGTTCTCATACTATTTTGGGCTAAATCAGATAAAAAAAATTCATATGAGAAGAGATTGTAAATAGGATAAAAACTTGTTTCATCCTTATATTTTAAGGTTAGTACTCATTTAGTTCCTATATTTTTAAAAATGCCTCAAAATATCCCTACCTTTAAATTATTGACATCACTACTGTTACTTTTTGTTTTATTTGACTTACTTTTACAATATTACTCTCTTACAATAATTCTTTTTATGAAATTAATAAAAAGAAAAAAATTAAATTATCAAGTTAACCCCAAAAATTAAATGAAAACAAAAAGATTATATATTAATTTTTGTGAAAGCTTACATGTCTCCAAAAAAAATTATTGTAAAAATAATTAAATAACCTTTTAGGACATTAGTAAAATATATATATATATTAACTCCTTAGCAGTGTGTTCCAAAACAAGTAACATATATTAATTTTGTTTCTATTTTATTTTTTGAGATTAAATTGATAATTAATTTTTTTTTACTAATAATGTTTAAAACAATATTATAAGAGGGTAATATTGTAAAAGTTAATCCAAAAGCAACAAAAAGTAAGAGGAAAATGCTAATAATTTAATGTCGGAGATGTTTTGAGGTATTTTAAAAAATTTAGGGACTAAACAGGTATTAATCTCAAAATATAGAGATTAAACGAGATTTCACTCTTGTAAATATTAATGTATATTTTCATCTCTTTTCAACTCACAATTATTTTTTTTTAAAGAAAAAAATGCGTCATTGACCATTGATCGGAAATAAATACGCCTCATGATTTGTCCCTTCGATGCTTCGATGCATAACTAAGCCCTGATCATAGAAATAGACAACTAAACTATCACTATGTCAAAAAATGTAAATAAAAATAGACTCCTTTCTTGAGTCAATTTTGCCGATTATAATATCATGTTTATTATGAATTTATGATAACCGGATCATGAATGGGTTTTTAAACTTTTGCCAATAAATGTACTAGCCTTTTCAAATAATGCCTTTATTGATAACTACATAAAACCGAAGGAGCTCAAATGTTATTAGTTAAAAAGATAAAAAAAAAGTCAAAATAACAGGTGTAACGCCAAAAGAAAAAAAAATTCCATAATATTAAATTATGGAAATTGGGCTTTCATTAGAAATCATGCATGGTCTTATAACCCTTATTAGGAAGGGATATTAAATTATAAATGAGGGTTATTTATGAGGTAATGTTGGAAAATGATTATTTTTTCAAATTCAATAGGGTTTCTTAAGACGCCCTATAAATTTATATTTTTTCCCTTCCATAACCCTAAATCCACGACGTTTCTTCTCCTTCTCTATTGCTAATTACGCTCTTACGTAAACTCTAGGATTCAAACCTTTGTTTAGGAGAGAATCAAAGCAATTGGTAAGTGTACTCTCCTTGTTCTCCACAAGATTTCCAATCACTCTATCTAGGGTTTATATTGGCATGACTTTAGATTGTTATAGATCATAATACATGATTTAGGATGTATTTAGGCTTTGTTTAGGGTTCTGATTTATTATGAGCCTAGTTAATCAATCCTTGATTCATTAAGCGCACAGGATAATTTTGGACAGTGTTAGTACCTCGAATTTAAACCTATATTCTCTGAACGATTTTTCTTAAGAAATTTATATTTCTGGAAACTAACATGTAGGGCTTCTTGAATAAATTTTGTTTCATCAAATTACTCCGTTTTCAATTTTATATGTATTTTTGAAATAGACACCATTGCACTGGAAAACTGCGATTCCAGCAATACGATCAGATTTACAAATTTATTTGTACTATCAAATGAAATTGAAAAATTCTGAAATTTTATATGGAAGTTATTATATGTGTCTAGTATTCCCAGTTTTAATTTCATAATTTTCTGATTGGTATTTTTATTTTATAAAAATCTAAGAACCTATTCTATTCGGTTAAGGTACTGGGAAAAAGTTTCAAATTTGTCAAGTAATAAATAGTTTTGAAAATGTTTTTGGTATCAGATTCCCTTGAAAATTTTACAGAAGGTACCCATGGATGTCCCGAATAGTTCTATAGGATATTACGTCATTCTAAGTTTTAGATTAAGAGTTAAAATTCTGAGAATCAGACTTGTATGTGTATGAATTAGAAAATCAGATTCTTAAAATAAGTTACTGATAGTCATATTTTGTATTTGTTTAAGGTGTTAGAGGTGTTTGAGGCTCGTAGAGGCTTAGAGGTGTGCTAATTCAAATTCTTTTATCGAGGTAAGTAAATTCATTCCTAACTAATTTCATATTATTATAAGTGTTTTTGTACCACTTAGAAGATTAAATGATTTTCATAACAAAATCAATTTATGAAAATGTTTTCAAATCTAAATTCTTTTAACAAAATATTTTATAAAATGCTTTTCAATATGTAAGTTATTTTATGTCATGATTACCTTTTATAATTTTGTCAATGAAATATTTTGCAAGCCTAAATTATTGTTATGGACTTTTATGAATCTGATAGATTATGTCGTTTATGTCTTAAAGGGGGGAGGGAGTGAGAGGGAGAGGGCCCGTTTCTCTTTGATTCACCACCGGTGGGGGATTCTTAAGGGGGAGTTTTTTTTTTTTTTTTTTTTGAATTTGATGTGTTAAGCAAAAAGCATTCCCCAAAACATTACCCTTGCACACCGTATGGAGCCACCGTCAGTCAACATTGTTTTGTTTGAATTATTGTACCCATGTATGATTTTCATTATTTATGATTGTATGAGATTCCTAATGTTTTGGCTCATTATCCATAGTTATTCTGATTCTGATTCTGATCGTATGATACGATATGTCTGTTTTGGACTAGTATTGGGTTTATGTAATGAGTGTGCACACGATATTCTAATTCTAATTCTGTTCTGGCCGGGTCACCGGGACTATGGGTGACACTATGTTACATGAGCTAACCTTTTGTTTTCTATGAATGTGATATATGATTTGCTTTCGTAAGTAACTATGCTTTTGATATTCAGGATTTACTATGAATTTATGTTATTTTATCGTGATATATCGTTTTATAAAATTTATGAATTATGAATTATGTTTTACTAAAAGAAGTCTTGCAATATTTTTTTTAGATATCGATAGGCCTAGTGTGTTAGGAATGATTTTATTTACCGAGTTGACGGCTCACCCCTCGTCATTACTTTTAACAGATTAAGTTCCATTTGAGAGGTGTGCTTAGCTCTGGAGTTAGAGATTTCATTTTCGTTTGCTATTTGAATAAGAAGAGGAATGGACTAATGTTTCTTTTTGGTTTATTTCTGTTATACATTTATAATTTGGAGTTTGAAACTTTTGTTATTTTTATGTTTTGGGATAGATTATTTAGTGTTAGACATATGAATTTGTAGATTTATTGAGTAAGAATTTGAGGTATTTCATTTTGGAATTTATGAGTAAGGATTATGATTTGGAAGTAACCTCCTTTTTCACGTGCTCCGCACGTGTTAGATTTGAGGTGTTACAAGAGATGAACAAACCTTGTCGAGTAATTGTCAGTACCACTTATTCAATACACTTCTTTCACTCACTCTCTTCACCCACACACTCTTCTCTCTCTCGCTCTCTCTTCAATCAACAAAATAGAACTAAAAAAAGTAAAAATCAAAATTAAAATATAAAACAGCAAAAATTGAAAGCAAAAAATCAGATCAGCAAACAGTTTGCTACTTTTACCTGTTTTGTTTTAATTGCTTCGATTTTCATCTCACAAGCGTTCAAATTTTGTGAAGCTGAAAGCTGCAGAATGGGTGGAATTTGCTTCCACTTCTCGTTGAAGCGCTTCCAGGTGGGCTTCTCAAAACGATCCGTTCAATATCTGAATTTCTGATAATAAATTTTTGGTTTTGAAGTGATTTTGTAGCTTAGAATTTGTTTATTTATTTATGTTTTGGTCCTTTTTTTTAATATTTCTGTTGCTTGACTTCAAGTATTTATGTGGAGAAGACACATAATGCATGATGTCTATCATGTAATTTTTATAATTATTTTATTTAAATTATATGTGTTGTAATATATATCTTAATTATAGTGTAAAAACAATGATAATGTAAATTTTTTTTTATTAATGCTAATAGTAAAACTTTATCACCATGAATTTTTTTTATAATTATTTTATTTAAATTATTTATGTTATGTTTATGTATGTATTAGATAAAAAATTATTTTTTAACTATAAGTATGACTTAAATGTTTAGTAAAAATTATTTTTGAAAATAGTACTACCGAACTCACTATTTTTATTATTTTCAATTGTGTCTACCGAACACATATTACTACTTTCAATTTTAAAATATACGATACAAAAAATATATCAAACGCATACTTAAATTCGAAATACAATAATTATAAAACATCATTTTCATTCTCATTTTTGTTCTTAGAAAATAAAAATTCAAAAATAATACTGAACATGCCCTTCTCTACTCTTAATTAGGACAACTAACTGTACCAATATTTATCTTCAAAACTCAGAAATTAGTGAAATCTTGCTTCTCTTTTCACAGTGGATTTTTTACATTAGATGTAGGCAAGAATATGATCGACCACTATAAATTATAACTATTAATTTACTCCGATACCTAATGTTAAACACAAACAAATATCTCCACTTATCTTTAGAAACACCAATCATACAGAAAATACACCTTTAAAAAAAACATGCAATGCGAATTGAAAATTTTGAACCAACTCTTCCATGTAGATTCATGTTTGCATATAGCAACATTATTATCATTCAATAAGAATAAGAATCACATCCCCATTTACAACACAAAATTACAATATAAAGGGTCAAAACACCTGGCAAGAAATAAAAAGTATTAAGAATAGATCTAGTAAACTACAACTCTTCCAAAAACAAGGAAAACTTCAAACCACTGGCAAAATAGGGACACTCTTTAGACCCAAAAGAGGTGTAGAGTAAATAAGTAATAATAATAAAAAATCCATCATACTCATTGGAAAAAGGGGTTAAAAATTAAAGGTATCAGGGTATATTTGTACCAATGTGGCAACATTTTTATTAATAACCACAATAATTTTTTTTATCTCGATCTTAAAATATTAGTAGTGAAGCTTTATGTAACAATTTAAATTTGTTGTTTACTGAAAAATGAAATAATAGTTAAACTCTCAATCGTTATTTTTAAAATTTTCATTATCTCTTAAATCTTATTTTATCTGCATTAAGTATGAAGTGTAAGGTTGTAATGACAACTACAACAATAATTGGAAAAAGAAGAGTAGATGAAATAACAAATTAATTAACCGCAATAATAATATAGGATTCATAAAAATTAACTTACTGTAAATGAAAGGCTACTCTTTTATGACAATAAGAATTTTATTTAAACACGAAAATTTCTTTCCAATTAGTTATGGACCAGCATGAGTTTGGTGCTTAATGGAACTCAAATTTCTAATAAATATTTACAAAATACATTATATTTTGATCAATCTTACATATGAAGGAAATTAATTGTTTATCAATCTTACATATGAAGGAAATTAATTGTTTGCTTCTGTACATGGAAAATATTTACAAACGAATTTTGGGACTTGTTTATTGGACCTCAAGGGCCATGGCACATGGGTGCTATAAGCCTTTTACTATTGTCATAATAATTCACAAGTGTCAGTGGCTTTAAGATTAATTAATTTTTGCTAAAGCTTGAACAGAGACTTTAAAATTCTTCAATTTTGTGTCAGATTTTGCTTGTTATTAATTTGTTGATCTTCATTCTATGCTAAATACCAATGTTTGAAGGTAGTCCTTTCTATTCATTGAGATATCACTTTGTCATAGGCATTGTATGTGTGTGTATATATATATATTGCAATAATTATTATTGGAAATTTGTGGAGGGTGTACCTAGACTCTTTTATAGTGCAGCCTAGATAATATATTAATATAACTGAAAGGAAGTGATTTATCATTTACCATCTAAATAATGGGCAGTTCCATACGTTTTTACGTAGTCGTTCGTGTACTGAATATTCAAAATACAAATAGCAAAGAAAGTTTCCATTCCCTAATTAAGAAGTCAGCATGATTGAGCTGAGATATCATACAAGATTTGAGGCTTGTTATAGTTGCTCTTCAGGTTATACATATACTAGAAGAGTCAAAATGTAGTAACTCTCACTGATGTCACACATTATGGAGAAAAAGAGGCTTCAAGTCTCCAGTTTTTGGTAAGTAGTGGAGGAGATGAGGAAAAGTGATGATCGTGTCAGGGTCTTGCCTCTATGAATTCCTAAGCCTAGGCCTTATGATTGCATGGAAAGGATTTAGCTTGTGAGTAGTGAGGCCAACAGTATCAACACTTTCTTCCTCACCCTCTCTCAGATTCCACTTGAATTCCTGCACCAGCCTACCTATTGCTGTGCAAGCTATCAAACTTGCCTGAAGAGAACCTGCGCACACCCTCTTTCCTGCTCCAAAGGCCATTGTCTTGTACAAATCTGCAGGGTCGTTTTGCCCATCAAGAAATCTCTCGGGTTGCCACTCCTCTGGGTTTTCCCACTGCTTCTTGTCCATGTTGCATCCGTATATGTTTATTGCAATCTGTGTATGCAACATAAATTAAAGTTAACATCTAACACTGCAGATACCATTAGTCGGAACCACAAAGATTTCAAAGGAAACTAAGCTAAACAACAACCTCACTTCCAGCAGGAATGAAGTATCCTCCTATTTCGGTATCTTCATGTGCAAATCTTAATGGAACTATTGGAGCTGGACTGTACTTTCTCAGAGTTTCATGGAAAACTCCTCCCAAGTAAGGAACCTGTGCTATGTTTTCCTCCGTAAACTTGTTTGACCCGCAAACTGATTGAATCTCCTGAACTGTAGTGTGTGTGTGTATATATATATATATAAGGAACATCAATATATGCAAAAAATTTTAAACAGGTGGCAAAGATCAAAATTCATGGAGAGACTAGCGATTGATTAATTAACCTGTCGCATTGGATCCTTTGCGAGCTCATACACGGCCCATTCTGTTGTGACCAAAGTAGTATCTGATGTCTCGATGATAGGCTCCCAGAGCAGCATGGTTATTTGTTGCTCTGTAAGTGATTTTACTTCTGACAACAAGTGATCAACATAACAATTCAGTTCCTGTCCAGAAGCAATTCTGCTTTTGGCCTCGCTGATGAGGGCATCCATTACTGCCTGCCTGCGGGTACACAATCTCTGAATTTTCATTTCCACGCCTTTATTAGGAACCCATCTTAGATAAGGGAAGAAGTCTCTCCAGTCCACCTCAATTGCTCCCTCCATTATGTCAAGCACTAAAATTTTAAATACCTCATCTTTTGACAATGTGGAACCAAGCTCCTTCACATAAATTGATTTCACAACCTTTCCTACAGCGTGAAAATGCAAAATGCTTTAATTATCTATGTATTTAGTCAAAGATAAGAGATGAATTTCCAACAAAAGATCACAGCTAGCTCACCTGTTTCATTGACACTGCAAAAAGTTCAGACTCAAATATTTTCCTGAAATTCACTAGTTGTAGAGGATTGTCCTTGATGTGAGCATGAAATTGGGTTGACATATTTTCCATCATTGTGTCTCTATGGATTCGATGTCGCTTCTGAATAACACACATACAGAGAGTACACATCATTAGTTTCGGCAGTACAATATATCCATACAACATATAAAGGGACACGGTGAAAGCACGAGAAAGTTGGATTAGCAGATTAACCTGAGCATTTCCACCCAAAACATTTGTGAGTAAACAGCGTTTAGCCATTTTGTGAAATTCATCGTAGTCACTTGTTGCAACCATACATTTATTAGAGGTGAGCATCTTCAGGGCATTTGATAGCTTCCTTGTTGAAATTGATGGATATCTGGTCACCATGGCCTGGAAGAACAAACAATAAATTAAAACATTTTAATCATTGATTGATTGATTTGTCTTCTATGTGTCCCTGTATTAGTAACTAACTGAAGCCACATGTATATATGAATTAACTAATGACAAGCAAACTGGACATTTTAGTGAATGAGACATCTTGATTGTCAACCTAACGACCTAACTAAAGGGATTCAGTATGCAGCTCACTCAAACCTACACCCGAGCAGTAAAGTTACCACACATTATCCAACAGCTTAAACATGATATGCACTAATAATTGTACAGCCCGGGTCCAACAATTAAGTAGATATTATTCATTTTGACCACATAGTCGTGACAGATTTGTTCTGGGCTTTTTTACTTAAAACGCATCTACTTGGTTAAGAGTCTTATGCCTTATAAACTGGTTCAGTTCAGAAACTGACTCGCTTGCTATTTGTGATGTTACGTTAACAATTCCACCTGGTCACAAAATTGAATCTGTAGTTTGCAGTGTTAAAAGAATAGAACCAGAATGCTTACCTCTTTAGCAACATCAGCCGAATTGAGAACAATCATAGTGGAAGCTCCAGTTTTGATAGAATAAATTGGTCCATACACCTCTGCCCATCTTGTGAAAGTCATGTGTGGTTTCTTCTCTTTCAACTGTAACAAATTTCCTATAAGGGGTAGCCTTCCTGGAACCTCTGCACCAACCCCCCAACAGCAACCCATTGATCATTTAAATTAATCAATCAAGAACAAAGAACTGAAGAGAAGAAACCATATATACATGCCTGGAACAGGTGGAAGATTAACAGCCAATTCCATCCTCTGCCTGGAGATGAACCCTCTAATGAAGAACAAGAAGAAAAACACAGAGAGAGTACCAAGAGCAATGGAGGTGGCAAAGGGTGCTGCTTGAAATTCTTGAAATGCTTGAGTGACGTACTCTTTGGTGACCATTGTTGTTTTTTTTTTTTTAATACTCAAGTATAGTGAAAAAGGTCTAAGATTCTGTAGATAGAGATGTTCAAGGTATCACTTGAGGATTTGTAATCATATACACACATGGATTGTTTAATTGGAATGTTATATTTTCAAGAAACATTTTGCTAAAGTACAGGTAGAATTGATCCGTCATGTGACGAAGACAGATGATCAAATTATGGCCTGTCTCTGAGTATAAATTGGCCATGTTGGTGCTTTCTGTTTCTGATAAGTGCTTTGCAGGAAGGATTCCCTTTTGGCGTTTACCGATTTGGAAGGGGCCAAACAATTATGTTAGTGTTGTGGATAGTGCCAAAATGGGGCATGGGATAATGCAAAGGAATCAAGATAGCTCAGATACTGTCATTAGATAAGAAGATAAATAAATATATGCTCAAATTCAAACAACTATTACAATAAAAAAAAAAAAATTCATCACTGCCGTGCATCTGCGGTTGTAGGTCAGTGCTTTTCATGCCTTCAAGAGTCGATAATACGATACTTACAGTTTCATTCTCTTTAAATAATGATAGAATATTTTTTTTTTCTTGTACCTTAGTGAGAGTAGATTTCTGAACAAAGCACAATAGACATTTTGGATTGAACTAAAATAAATGTCTAAATTTAGAGTCCTAGTATATTACGGATCAATTTTTATTGCTTAATGAAACTCAAAATTTTGAAGAAATATTTGCAAAAATACATTGTATTTTGGGATTTTTGATCAACTTTACATCTTAAAGGAAATTAATTGTTTGCTTCTATAAATGGAATCTCCACGACGCGAGAGAAATATTAAACTTGTCTATTGGACCTTAAAGTAGTCTATGGGTGAAATGAGTCTTTTACTATTATCGGCAATACAAACAAGTAACAATGTTGAAGTAATTAAAAATATATATATTTCTTTAAGATAAATTAATTTTTATAATTCATTGGACTTCCCATGCTAAATGCCAATAATCCAAAGGTGTTTATTATATTTATCTATTGAGATATCAATTTATCATTGGTAATTGGGTATTGGGAAAAAAAATTATCATAAGCATTGTAACTTTTTATAGAAATATTATATTTTAATTTACTTATATTCTTATTGGAATTCCGTGGAGAGCGTAGATTGATTCTTTTATAATGCAGCCTAGATAATATTAAAAAATAATTTAAAAAGTGATTAACCGTTTACCATCCCAATAAAAATATTGGTTAGTTTTTACGTGTAGTGTACTAGTCGTATATTTAATATTCAAAATATGAACATTGAAGAAATTAAGAAGTTTCCATTATCCCATTAAGAAGTTGTAAGCGTGATTGGGCTGCACTCTAAAATTATAGCCATAATTTCATTTTCATATTGCAAGACAATCATTTTCTCTTTTGACTTTGGCTAAGATATTGCGCCGCTGTGGAATATGCTCTAGTGTGTATATCTCACTAAGTTTTTCTGCTGTTACTTTTTATATTGGATGGATAAGGCCCTATAATTGCAGTCGCTCAACCACACAGCATGTGTTGTTGGAATGTAATGCTTTGAGCATGACAAGATTGACTGCATTTTGGATTTGATGTCTTGAGGGGGTGCGTTTATAGTAGATCTCAAAGATCCAAAATGATGCCCAAACATTTGATTCTTTTTAGAGCATGTAAAGAAGAGATAATAATTGGGGTTTGTTTGTGTGCTTATTCCTCTTTGCACCTTTGAGCCTTTGAGGCTGTTGCATTGTTTTTTTTTTTTCTTCAAAAAAACAGATTATGCAATTACAAGAAATCTGTTGCTTGCATATTTTCAAATATTGTAAAATGGATACAAAAACTCTTTTTGTTATAGAGGGCTATTCGAATTTTAAAACTAGGGTATTGTAACTTCAAAACTCTTTATTGGACATGATGAGAAATAAAGTTGTTAAGAATTATTTACTTTTATTTTAGCACCAAACACTTAATAAGATTTATTTTCAGTCATTTAGATATTTTTCGAAATCTAAATTTCTACTTTAAAAATCACTTATTTTAAGTATCAAGTTATATATATATATAAAAAGGTTAAAACATCTACTAATTGTAAACAAATCAAATTAAGTGTTAAATGATACAAACAAGTCCTTAATAATGATTCTATTTTGTAAGATCAACCATTACAAACGGCTTCTTAAAAGCATCAACAACTCTCTCAAGTAAAAAATTTCTTTTAGTGGCTATAGCTAGTAATGTCTCTTTCTCATCATTACAATTGCATGTTAATCATTGTTAAATCTTGTTCTATAATTTTTAATCTTGGCCATGTTTGTTAGAGAATAATAGGAGCCTAGAAACTAGATATGTGTGGTGTCCTTTTCAAGCCCATTTTTACGTTAAGGTCAAAAATCAATTTCTGAGAAATGAGAGACGCTTTTAATAGTGGCCGAGGAGAGATGATTCTGAGTTCTCTTTTGGGCCTAGGCCCCGTCGTGTCATTATATATATATATATATATATATATATATATATATATAATTATTTAGTAAAGGCATTTTCATTTTTTCAGGATATCAATAAAATACAAAAAAAATTTAATTTTAATATCCTAATAGATAAAATACACAATTTTTAATATATTAAAATCTGTATTTTTTATATTTTACTAACATGTTCACTTTAACAAGACAAAGAAGATGTCCTCACCAGAGAAATATAATATACACACATATACATACATACATATATATATATATCTCTCAGGTTCTCGCTAAATGAAATAATAACAACTAATTTTTTGACTAATATACATGCATGTGACTTGTGAGAATTTTTAATACATAAAAAAGAGACTAGATTAATTCTTTTTATTTAAAATAATATATAGAGATTATCATCTAAAAAAGAGATGAAATTAGGCCTTTTAGAATTTAAAATTGGTTCCTTTAGGTAGGGTTGTCCAACAATTTTTTTTTAAATGCCTTTTTCTATTGTATCATTATATATAAATCTTTGTATTCAACTTTTTTCTTTCCCTCTTTTCCATTTTTGGACCACAAATTTTATACATTTATATAATCTTGTGCTAGATCTTGCATTATAAGCTATGAATTCATCGAAGTGGAAGGACCACCAAATGGTCTTCTTATTCATAACTTAAACAAAACTATTTATTTTTATTATTGTTCATTAAACAATTAAAAGAAATTAAAAGTCCTTGGATTTTTGGTAAGCATGCATGCCATGCCTAAAAAAGATGGAGAAGCCAACGTGATATGGGTCCCAAATTAATTGAAATCGCTGCCTCATTTTTATATTTCAGGCTAAAAATGATTAAAAAAACTATGTAAAAAAAAACTTAATAGTTATATGCTCTTACTTTGAAAAATGAAAAGCATTTAAATTTCTTTATTTTTAATTAATATCTCCCAACTTAAAAGAAATATTTGGTACTAATGGTTAATAGACTCATGATTTATTCTCATGGGATTTGGTGATCGATGTTCAAGCCCCATATACCGACCACAATAGATTTTTCCGAAATTATATTTGGAGATAGTCAAAATTATGGATCAAAACTTAGCAAAAAAATGTAATTCAACATTCGCACTATGGTATAATATGAATAAGGGAAATTATCTACCGACCAACTTTTTTTTTAGTTTTTTCAAAAATACATATATCTTCTTTTTTTTGGTTTATTTCCACTAGAAGTACATTTTCTTGCACTTTTCCACTTCCGTTTATATTCTATTATAACCTTGCTGATGTCATAGGGGTAAATTTGTCATTTCACCTGCATAGAAAAAATTAATGTCATTTAAACGCGGTAGAAAGAGGAAAAAAAGGTAAAAATATTCTAAATTATTTTGTTGAACTTATTATCTAATGTCTAAATTGTAAAGAAAATTTGAAGTAATTTAATTTTTTTTCATTTAATTAGGGTGGAATAGTAATTTTACATTAAGGGGGTAAAATAGTCATTTTGTTAATATTATGTTAGCTTCTCTCACGGAGTTTAGACGACAGTGGAAAAATGATACATTTTGTAACTTCATGTGGAAATTAGCCAAAAAAAAGATATGTGTAGTTTTAAAAAAGTCCGAAAAAACAAGTGGTCGATGAATAATTGCCTTATGAATAATCTAATCTAGAAATTGAAAATTAACCTATCTAACTAAATATTAGTAATTGAATAGAAAAGGTAAAAGAATACATATTAAAGAATATATATTTTGATTCTTTTTCAATGAAAATTAGGAATCTATTTGACTATTTGGTACAAATGGATAAACTATATTGTTATTTGATAAAATGTAAAATCTTAGAGATCTACATGTTATTATCCCTTTTTCGTTTATTTATTTTATTTTTGATTTTCTTTAAAGCAAAGTGACAAAGAAGTCAATAAAAAGAGAAAATAAGAGATCACTCGAAGAAGTAGATGTCCTCTTTGATGATCTATCACGCGGGGCCCATCTCGCATGATCTTGGAACAGAGAATGACTTACACGTGTTAAGCATCGGTGCTCACGTGAAGATCAGTGCTCATTGTTTTTTATTTTATTTTTTAGTTTCTTTAGAATGTAACTTTTGTGGTGTGATCGTCACGTGACATTGTCCATTGAGACAATACGGTGGGGTTATATACTTATATTATTATATGCTCTCTTATTATTTCTTTGAGCACTCATCTACTCTTTACGATCACATTTAAAATTTATAAATTGAAATTTTAATCTTGGTGTTGATGCTGAAATCTGTTCATCCTTTGCTTTGTCCGACCAGATTATCTCAATAACGATTGTACTAATAATGACTGGAACACTGCACTCTCAACGCTTTTCCAATTACACGAGCCCCAGAGACCCAAATCAATCTCCCTCTTCCTTCATGACCTACGCTCACAGAAACAAATAAGGGGCGCTGGTGGTTTTTCCGGCAAAAACCCTATGATGCTTAAGTTAGTATGCGGGGTTTTCGAAAAACAAATGTGTAATTTAGGCTAGTGCAAACTAGTAACAGTTGAATCAAAGAAAAGTGCCTTAGAGGCTTTTTTATAAAGTTAAATGATGATGACAATTTGGCAGAATTTTCCCCCTCCCTTTTTGGTGTCTCCCTTTCTCAATCTACTTTATGAGCTTTTATAGGCGATCACTCCGTGTCCCTAGGACATTTCCCACGCTCGCCATATTCGGGCCATCAAGGGTCCTTACAGGTCTCAATAATCAAACGTGGGCAAATGCGGGGCGTCGTGTTCTCCCCAACGGTTTGGGGCGTGGCGAAACTGTCGTGTTTTCGTGAGATCGTGCCCTCTTTTTGAATGACGGGTTTCTGATCAAAATATGTCTCTGGTCGGTAGTTAAGTGTACCATGGGGAATATTCTACTAGGAATCTACTCATACCGTTCAGCCGAGGAGATTTGTTCTCAGTTAGAAAATAGGGATACGCCCAGCTGGTGCCCTTTTAATGCCCAAACACTTGGTACCATTCATAATTCTAAACATAATTTCCATTTTCAATTTGTATATCCTTAAAATGACCCATTATCTTTTTTTCTCACCCTTTTTTTCCTCTCTTAACTTACTTTACTTCTGCAATGGTTCAAAAAAATTTATGGGCAAATAGCTTGAGTAATTAATGAATTGTAATCTCAAGCAAACGATTAAATCTTTAATAAGTTTTAAGAGTTATTCCACTGCGTTGATTTTTCTATGTATTGCTTGTGTGAGTAATCTCATCACAAACACCTTCAAACTCACAAATTCCTCATCAACTTTACTAATGTCCAATCATTTTTCAAGAATAAAAATACCCACCAAAGTAGATTTATTGATGGGTTGCTAAAATAGTAAAACTTAATTTTGAGTTTCAATAGTTTGTAGAAAATTATGTTGGCCAGGAGGATGAGGATAAAATTGTCTCTTTGTATGTTTATGCTTCTCTCTTTTTATTTAATAGGTGGGTTTAAAAATAATGTCTCTTTAAGTTACATTTAATGTAACATATAGCCGAGTAAAATTCATCATCTAGTCCACTTGATCCAACTATTTTGTTACTCATTTTTGTACTAAAAGGTCTAGTAGTAAGCTACAACAAATGTAACTTAGAGAAATCTTTAACAATAATATGGTACAAGGTTATTCATTTAATAATTTTTTCAAATTAGATTTAGAATGTCCAAAGTAGACTTTAGAGTATATATAGCCTCACCCATGACATGCAGTATATTCTACTGGGATTATTGTATCAATTAACTATTTTTTAATTAACCAAGTAAATCAAGCCGGGTGTATCTATTAAATTTTTATTTCTAAATATGATTGTTCTATTCAATTTTTTTTTAAAAAAAGAAAATTGAGTATGATGATGACCTTTCTTATCATTTCTTTTGATCCAATTTGCTTAGAAAACCATCAATATTTTTAGTATCCATCATGTCAATTTTATGAAAATAATTTGGTTACTATTCATCAGTCATCACTTTGAGTAGTTATAAAATAAAGTAAAAATAACAGTTTAAATTTTAACTACTAGAGATTTCATATTTATAAAAATCAAATAACAAAATATTTTTTAATATAAATTATAAGTGATTAATTTGGCGTCTGAAATGGTCTCTAGTTTTGTAAATGAGTAATGTGAAGGGGTACGACACTAATTTTTAAATTTTAAAAATATTATTGTCTTTCAAAATTAAACAATAAATGATTTTGGCAATTGTATGATGGATTACATCTTTGACATTTTTCTGTTTATTACCAATCATCAGAATGAAAATATTTCCAAATTAGCTTTGAAGCGAAACAAAATCCACAAAAGAAGAAAAGACCTCTTATTCTCAATCACAATAAAACCCTTTCGAAACATGAGAATTCATCTATCTTTTAAAAAATATCCTCAATAAACGTGAATTTCATGCTAAATATGTTGATGCTGAAATCTGGTTGCCCTTAGCCTGACTAGATCGTTCTACCAACGCTTGTGTTGACAACGAAGAAGAGGTTGCACTCTCCCTGCTTTAGCGATTGCCCGAGCTCCTGAGACCCAAATTACTCTTTCTCTTCTTTCCGAGCCTGAGTTCACAGAAACAAGTCAGAGACGCTGGTGATTTTTTCGGTGTAAACCATCTGATGCTTAAGTCAGTATAAGGTGTTTACGGGAAAACAATGTGATTTAAGTTGAGTGAACTAACTATAATATTTTCAACACAATGTGTATCAAAGATCTGTATAGAATAAATTCTAGTTTCAGTTTGACAGAGTTTTCCCTTCTTTCTTAATTTTTTCGTCCCCTTCTTCATCGGTTTCTTGGCATTTTATAGGCACTCATCCCACGTTTTCTGAGTATTCTTCATGCCCCCCATTTTAGGGTGATGACGGACCTTCATGGGTCTTTAACCACCGAATCGTGGGTAAACGTGGGATGCCATGTTCTCCCTAACAGTTTGGGGCATGGCGAAACTGTCGTGAGTTCGTGAGATCGTGTTCTTTTTATTCGAGTGATCAGTATCTGGTCGGTATGTACCTCTAGTCGGTACTCGTTTATAGTTGGCATATGCCCCGTACAGGATGTATTACCAGGACTCTGCTCGTGCCATTCAGCTGGGGAGATTTGCCCCAGGGTGAGGGGTGAGGGGTGAGGAGATAGTTGAGTTGGTACTTTTCATTACTCAACACAAGTCCCCCAGTTTCTGGTCTCACGAGTGAAATGAGTTGAAACTAGAAACTAAGAGTTGACTCTGGTCGCCTATGGGTAGCATCCTCCTGAGGTGATGTTTATGATGACGAACTTGGGGTGATGCTTATGATGACGGACTTGAGGTGATGTTTATCTATTTAAAGGGTTTTTGGCTTAGGTATGAGCATTCGTGAGCGTGTCCATTACGCAGCCGGGCTGACATCCGTCATGTCGCCTTAATTGCCGATGATGTGGCACTTTTCACCCTCTGTATTTGAAATTTGAAACGGCGGCTTATCTATCCTTGATATGCGGCGATTGAACTGACATTTGTGTTACCCAAACGCCTCCATTCTTTCTCCTGTATTAAAATCCCAATCTGAAACTTTATTGCAACTTATTTGCCGTCATTCTGCAATTAACCAACTTCCCTTTCCGGAATCAGACATATTTTCTATGTTGGGGATTTTCTTTTGCTTGATTCTCCTGCCGCCACAGCAGCATCTCTAGTGCCGTTTTATCTCAGGTACCGCCCTTAACTTTCTCTTTGGTTGTTATTGCTTGAGTTTTGTCCTGTTCTTTAGTACAAGTATATTTAGGTTTGCTGTATTTTCCCTCTTAAGACTTCATAATGTCAAGACAAAAAGGAAAATTAATAGCAGTTGAAAGTGATGAAGAAATTGATTCTTACCCTAATCTGTTTGAACCCCTTGATCCCCAAAATCCTTCCACCAACGTAGGCCCTTCTTCCTATATGGTTACCCCTTAGTACCCCCGACCAGAAACTGTTTTGCCTCCTTCTGAATGTGAACCCAGTGGGAATCGCGGTGGTCAAACATCGGGTTCTGGTGAAATTGTGGTTCTGGGGGAGCTAAAATCCCTGAGGGAAAAGATAGTGATGAGGAGAGTAACTCCAGGCCGAACCGACCTTCTATAAAAAGAAATCTCGGCCATAGGATGGAGGTCGATTTTTATCCCATTGACGACCTCAAATGCTCCACTACCCACACCGACCTTCTCAATCTGAGAACCCTTTACAACATCCCTGGGGACGTCATCCTCTCCATCCATGAGAATGGTGATGTTCCTAGTCGGCCTCCTAAGGGCTATGTAACTCTGCATCTGGAGAGCTTCAAGCTAGGAGCTCGGTTACCCTTTCAGCCCTACTTCCCCAGGATATTGGGTAGCATGCACCTGGTTCCTGATCAGCTGCACCCGAATGGGTGGAGGGTTCTCTCAGTCCTTTTTGTATTGTGGGAGAGGTGTAAGCTCGGGGAGCCCTCCCTTATGGAGATAAAGCACTTATATCAGCTGAGGAGCAGTCTAAAGGAAGCGGGTTGGTATTATTTCATGTCGAACTCTGCAAAAAGGAAATCCATTACCGACATTCCCCCCTCATGTAAAAATTGGAAGGACGAATTCTTTTTTGCTGGGGAAAATTGGTGCTTGGCGATCTATTCGCTTGGTAGTGATATTCACCTTACCATGCGTTTTGTCACCCCAGGTTGTTTATTTTTCTTTACACTTTACGTCTTTGGTTGTCACTTATTTGTTTCTTTAACCTTGTTTATGCTTTCAGATTTATGGGGTATGGTCAATAAACTTGACGATGACCCCCTACTCAACGTTGAAACCTCTCTGGTCAACGCCTTCACTTGTTAGGATCTTTTATCGCCGACCAATCTCGTCGGATCGCGCCTGGTTGACGTCGCAGTTGGGATGGATAACAAGATTCTCAGCGCCATGTCATGAAAACGTGGTCGGGCATTAGGCGAATCTAGCGATGCCCCCTCTACTCAGAAGAAAAGTTATACTGCTCATTCCAAAACTCCAGCTCCTGTTCTGCACCCTCCTCCTCCTCGAAAGAATGACAGAGAGAAACTTCACGATAAGAGTCCTGAGGTTAGCACTCGGTCTAGAGATCGACCCCTGCCTTTTTCGCCTCGGGACCAGGGTGACTATTTAACCCCGCACCAGAAGGATTACTCCAAATCCGTGGGGCCCAAAATGGTCAAGGACATTGAGAGCATGAACCTTAGCGAGCTAACTAGCTAGCTCTGTCCAGAGGATTTCTTTTAAGCTTGCCACTCTAGTTTCCTGCTACAAGAACAGGTTTGTGCGCCATAAGAGGAAGCTTCAAGCAGAGAATTAGGACATGAAGAAGAAGGTTGAATCCGCTGATCGGTCAAAAGAAAAGATGCTCAATCTACATAGGCAAGTTATGGACCTGGAGGAGAATGTTGATATTGCTAAGTCTAAGTCCTCTAAGCTCGAGAGCGAGTTTGGTGACTTGAAGTCTAACCTCGAGGCTACACAAAGCGAGCGAGACACTTTGAGGACGGCCTACGAGGAGCAAGCCAAGTCCTTGAACGAGCAGATAACCGAGCTGAAGGGCAAATCTGCTGAGGTGGACGACTGACTCGATGCGGAGTATGATTCCGAGCTCGCCTTTTGCTATAAATGCATCATGTTCGTGCTTAAAGAGGAGTACTTGGAACTAAACATGAGCAAGCTGGAGACGGGTGTGTAGAAGTATATGGCCGAGCAGGGCTAGAGGGATAAAGACCAGGGTGACTAGGATCAGGTCAAGGCTCCTTCAGGTGGGGAGCAAGAGAAGAAAGTAGGGGATCAAGCTTTGGGAGTAGGGATGGCAAAAATCCCCACGGGGACGGGTACCCTCGGGGATTTTTCCCATTCGGGGAGGGTATGAGGATAATTTCATACCCAATTTCTTATTCGGGGAGGGGACGGGGATGAGGTGGAATCCCCATCCCCTACCCATTTCCCCATTTTAATTTTTAATTTTATTTTAATTTTTTAAAATTACTAGTAAATAAATAATAAAATTTAAATTATAAAATTATAAATATTGGAAAAAATAAAAAATATCAAAATATTTATATTATTAAACTTTTAGGCCTAATTAACTAATTAAAATCCTAAATTTTATTTAGGACATTAAAAAGATCGAGTAGATTCTATTAGCCAAACATTTTTTTTAATTTTAATATTCTTTAAATATTTTAAAATTTTTAGATGTTATAATTGCCCACAGTGAATCACAATTTTAATATCTAATCTAATATAATCTAATATTTACTTTTGATTTGCTTCGATTTAACTATTGTGTTGTAAAGGGAATAGTCCACATTTATAAAGTGCACACGCCACTATTGAAAAAGTTAATTTTGAATCTAAATTCGATTTTATTTGTAACAATTTTGTATTAGACTATTAATTTGTTCATGATAGTTTGTAAAAGAAGTTTGTATCCCTTGCATATTGCGTTACTTACTAATTTAATGTATGTGACTTTTATAATAGATATTAATATAAGATATATTTCGAACTTTACTTTTATTTGAATTTTTTATTTTAATATGATTAACTCAAAATAAAAAAAAAATATTAGTTATTCGGGGATCGGGGACCCTCGGGGATCCCCTGTTATTATTCAGGGAGGGGATGGGGATTCTCTCAAGTAATTCTGACGGGGACGGGGAGGGGACGGGGACATACGCAAAATATCGGGGATGGGCACGGGGAGATCGGTCCCCTCCCCTCCCCATTGCCATCCCTATTTGGGAGCAGGTTAGGGGTCAACACCTGCTCCTCTAGAAGTTGCTGGTCCTTCCATCTCCGAGATTGCAGATCCTCCTTCTAATGAGACTGCTGAGCCTCAGAACCCATAAATTTGCTTTCTATGTAAATTCTGAATTTCTATTTATTTGTCAACATTTGGGCATTTATAAGCTTTTTATGCTTTCCAACTGCTTTCTTGCTTTAGTTTTGGTTGTTTCTGTAAATTATATTGAGAATTGTGCTTGCTAATCTTTAAGAAGTTGGGTAAGAAGAGGCAAACCCTTTGCCTTAGTAAAATTATTTAGTTTATCTGCCCGTCCTTAGGCAACCGAGTAGGAATACGCACATAGTTGCCTTAGTGAATTTTGTAAAACTTGCCTGCTGGTCCTTATACGACCGAGCAGGAATAGGCACATATTTGCCTTAGTAAACTTTCGTAAACTTTGCCTGCTGGTCCTTTAAACGACCGAGCAGGAATAGACATATGTTTGCCTTAGTAAAATTTTGTAGACTTTGCCTGCTGGTCCTTTAGACGACCGAGCAAGAATAGGCACATGTTTGCCTTAGTAAAATTTTTCTAAAAAGAGAGTTCTGAGCTGAATTCATCTCTATTGAATTTTTTGTGGATTACAAGAGGTGAAATACATGCACGTGCCACAATTCCATAATACATTTAGCATGAATAACTTAGCGGAATGAAACTTAATAAAGCACTTTGCTTACTGAAAATATTTCTTCAAGTGATCAGCATTCCATGACCTCTTTACTTCTCGTCCATCTGGGTAGGCCAGTTTATAAGCTCTTGGGCCAATTGTTCGCACTACCCTGTACAGGCCTTCCCAGTTTCGGGCCAAGAACGCCCTGGTTAGGATCTCTTGTGTTCCGGTTTACCTTTCTAAGTACCTAATTGTTGTGCAAATTTTATTGAACTCACAAGCGCATGAATCTATTGTAGAATAAATCAATGGTGACGAGTGTCGATCCCACGAGGAGGTTGATTTTAATTGTATGTAGAATTAATTTTTCTAAATGGGTGGTTGGATTTATGGTAAAGATGATTTGGAATATCCTAAAATTTAAATTGATATGACAGAATTAAATTAAAGTGGAAACTATTATAATTGAAGCGCTTGGGTATCTGGATCCGCATCAACATGCACTATGGGCTAAATATTCTTTATTAGTGCCAATTAAATCATGAGGGGGGAATCCACACCTCATGAACCAAACTTTAATCAATATGGTGCTAAGGGCTTATCGTGTCAAATAATAATAACCTTGTACTAGGGAGCCGGTGAAACCAGAGCGGTATATAGACAAGATTATTATTATTTGTCGACAACCAGTCAAAACATCCACAATAATTAGAGGGGACGAGAAATTAAATTTATTAAATAAAGCCCATGGCACATGTTGAGACTTCACCTTCAACCCAAACTTGAAAGAAAATTAACTACTCATAATTGAACTAGAGGCAAAATAAGAATTTATTAAAATACGTAGAAATATAAGACGAAAAAGGAATTACAGAAAATGAAGCTAAAAAATGAATTCAGAGATGCCAAATTAGGGGGGAAGAGCCCCCTTTTTATAGATACACTAAGTAAATCATGATCATCAGATTAAAAATATTTTGGACGCTCAGGATTGCGCCACGTCATCAATCAACAGTACGCGGTTTGACCACACGGTTTGAATAGTAACACGGTTTGACCACGCGGTTTGAATAGTGATGTGGTTTGAACAGTGACGCGGTTTGGTTGAAAATAATCTTGTGTATATGCATGTATCGTATGCACGATTTTTGGTCCACTGACATTGCTGCCACGTCACCGATCAACAGTGCACAAGAATTTTATCCAATAGAATTGTGACACCTCATCAGTCAATGGCACATCATCGGTCAATACCATGTCATCATTCTGTATATGTGAACAGTATTGTGAACAGTAACATGGACAATATCGTACATATGAATAGTACTATACATGTGAGCAATGACATTTTTTTTTATACTCCTTCTAAGGTTTTTGACTATCATGAGTTCAAAAGTGATGTCTGTTTTGTTGTCTGATCTCTTGTTCATTGTGAAATGACTATGATGCCCCTAAAATACATAAAATATTTAATTAAAATAAAACACACATAATTAAATCACAAGATGTTTAAATACATAAAAGTAAGGGTGTTAGTAAGACTTGAAATGCAAAATGATGATTTTCTCCTTTATAAATATAAACTTTCTAACACTCAACACCAATCTCTTACTTGGAATTACCTCATACGTACATTCTTGTTGTAGTATTGCATGATTTTTTGTTGGCATTAGGCTACTTTCTGCGAGACCCCTTCTATTTTTTCCTCTAACAGGTCTAGGATCATACATATCTTCTCGTTATTCTGTTCCTCGTTGAAATATTTTGTCCGATGCGTTCCCACCCCAATTTTTACTGGGATTACTGCCTCATGACCGAAAGTTAAGGCAAACAGGGTTTATCCCGTGGCGGTTTTGTGGGTTATCCGGTATGCCCATAACACTCTTGGTAATTCGTCGACCCAAGCTCTCTTCTTCTCTTCCAGTCTGGTTTTAAGGAGTTTGTTTATAACTTTGTTGGCTGCCTCTACCTGCCCGTTTGCCTGGGGATGTGCTGGGGTACAAAACTTCAAATCTATGCCCAAGTTTTGGCAAAACTCTCTGAAATTGTGGTTGTCAAATTACCTCCCATTGTCCGTTATGATGGCATTGGGAATTCCGTATCTGTAAATGATGTTCTTCTAAACAAAACCAGTTGTCTTCTTCTCCGTGATTTGACTGAGGGCTTCCACTTCCATCCATTTTGTGAAATAATCTATAGTTACAATTGCATGTATTGTATCTCCTCGTCCTTTGGGTAATGGACCGATCAGGTCAATCCCTCATTGGGCAAAAGGCTAAGGGGATGCCATAGCAGTTAACTTCTCTGGGGGCTGAGCAAGGACAACTGAGAAACTTTGGCAGACTTTACAACTTATGGTCATCTCTTTCGCATCCTAGTACATAGTCGGCCAAAATATCCATGTCATAGCGCTTTGAACGCTAAAGTCCTTACCCCCGAATGATTGCCGCAAATTCCCTCATGTATTTCTCTTAACACATAATCAGCTTTCTCGACGTCTAAGCACCTCAACAGGGGCAAGGTAAAACCTCGACGGTAGAACATCCCATTAAGCATCGTATACCTTGTCGCTCGACATTTCAATTTCCTTGGTTGCTTCTTGTCCTCTGGTAAAATACCATTGCGAATGTACGAGAGGATTGGGTCAATCCAAGACCTTTCAGTGTCTACCCTCATTACTTCTATTTCCTCCCTATACTTGGTGAGGTCCTCACTTCTAATGGGACTGACTTGGGCAACTTCGGATCTGCAATTGCTGCCATTATAGCCAACATATCTTCTCGGTAATTCTTTGTCTTGGATATCTACTTTATTTCTACCTCTCGGAAGAGCTCAATCATCTGCTTTGCCTTCTTCAAATAAAGCTTCATTTTCTCTTCCCCAGCTTGGAATTGCTCATTGAACTTATTACAAACCAGTTGGGAATCTGCTCGAATCTCTACCCTTTTCGCTCGTAGTGCATGTGCCAACCCGAGCCTAGTGATGAAGACTTCATATTCTGCCAGATTATTCGTGAGCTGAAATTCGAACTTCACTGCGTAGGACACCTCAACCTCTTCTGGGCTTCGTATTACCACTCCTGCTTTGGACCCTTGTTCACTGCGTGACCCATCAACCATTATCAACCACACCCCCTCTGGTTTTTCTGATTCAACCAGTTGCTCCTCGTGAACCCTTTCCCCTGGCTCCGTACAGTGCACCACAAAATCAGCCAAGGCTTGTGCTTTGATCGCTCCTAAAACCGATCAAATGCATATGGTTTTAGGAGCGTTTGCCAAAGAGGTTGGTCAGTCATCACAACTATTGGGTGTGCTTGGAAGTATGGTATGAGCTTATGTGCTACCGTTACTAAAGCGAGCGCCCATTTCTCCATCATGGGATATCTGCTTTCTGCGTCCACCAGGGCCTTATTAGTGTAGTACACTAGGTGTTGTTTTCCCTCATCTTCTCTGACTAACACCGAACTGGTAGTCCACTTGGAGACAGCAAAGTACAAATACAACTCGTCACCCTCTCTCGGAGTTGATAACAATGGGGCACTAGCAAGATACTCATTCAGCTGCCTAAATACCTCCTCACATTCTGCTGTCCACTCAATTTTCCTTCATTTCCTCATAATCTGAAAGAAAGGGTGACATTTATCCGTGCCTCGTGAAATGAACCGGTTGAATGCCACTAACTTCCCTGTAAGACTCTGCACCTCCTTAACTGTTCGGGGGGACTTCATTTTTATCACTGCCCGTATTTTTTCTGGGTTGGCCTCTATCCCACGGTGGCTCACCAGAAATCCTAAGAATTTACCCGAGCTAACTCCAAACACACACTTCTCCGGATTCAACTTCATTTGGTATTTCCTCAGCAGGTCAAAGGTTTCTTCCAAATGCCGTACATGATCTGCTGAGTTCTTAGACTTCGTGATCATATCATCCACGTATACTTCTATGGTGTGTCCAATCAACGGCTTGAAAATCCTATTCACCAACCTCTGATATGTTGCTCCTGCATTTTTCAAGCCGAAGGGCATCACCCTGTAGCAAAACAAACCCATGTTAGTTATAAACGTGGAGCTTTCCTTATCCTGTTTGTCCATGGGTATCTAGTTGTATCCAGAAAAAGCGTCCATAAAATTGAGCAGGTTGTGGCCCGCCGTTGCGTCATCTAACTGATCTATTTTGGGTAAGGGAAAACCATCCTTTGGGCATGCCTTGTTGAGGTCTGTGAAATCCACACACATTCTCCATTTCCTGTTTGCCTTCTTTACCAACACCACGTTGGAGATCTATTCTAGATACTTAGCCTTCCTTATAAATCCTACTCGCAACAACTTCTCCTCAACATTTATGGCCTCGTATCTTTCTTGGTTATAGCATCTCCTTTTTTATCTTACCGACCTAGTCCTCTTTCTGATAGCTAATTTATGACAGGCCACTTCGGGATCAATTCCTGGCATGTCTTCGTGCGACTAGGCAAATATGTCTGTATGAAACTGTAGGCATCTTATCAACTCACCCCTTGTAGTTTCTCCCAATCCTGACTCGATCCTTACTACTATGCTCGGGTCATCCTTGCTCATCAAAACCTCCTTTAGTTTCTCAGCTGGTTCCTGGTGACCCTTATTGGAATCTCCTCAGTTATCCAGCATGGTAACTTGTAATGTTTCCTTGGCGGCTATAGCATAATAACTCCTCGCTATTCTCTGGTCACCTCTCACTATGCCCACAACCCCGTTCACTCTGTATTGCAACGCTAGATAATGCGTGGATGTAACACATTGGCTTACCCTAATGAAAGGTCGCCCTAGTATCATATGGTAAGGACTTTTCTCTTCCACCACTACAGAATCCAACATTACTGTTTTTTCGAGCGGCTTTGATCCCACGGTAGTCGGCAGCTCGATGATTCCCATGGGGGTCAACCATCCTCCACCAAATCCCTTCAGGGATGTGTTTGTCTGTTCTAACTTTAATTCTACAATTCCCATCTCATCCAAAGTCGACTTAAAAAGTATATCGACCGAGCTGCATGTGTCTACCAATATTCGTTGAAACTCTTTACCTGCCGCAGTCGCCTTAATTACCAGTGCGTCCTCATGGGGGTATAAGACACCCTCTTCGTCATCATCCATCCACATAATGGGAACTTGTCTTACCCTCGCCCTCTTGGCAGCCGGCAAATTGAAAAGCACTTCTTTACTGGTCAGGGCATATCGTCTATAATTCTTCCTGGCCCTGTTCGAATCTCCAGCTAATGTCAGCCCTCCTGCTATCATCCGGATGGTTGGCTGCTCACGCTCCAGACTCCTCTAAACTCTATTCCCCAGGGCATATTGTGATTCTATGACAGGAAATGCCCCATCCACATACTCATCCAGGTATCGGTTTCTTACCAGATCCTTCACCTGGTTTTTTAAATCACGGCACTAGCCGATAGTGTGGCCACGAGTGTCGTGGAACTTGCAGAATCTGCCTTTATCCCGTTTGTGAGCTGGTTTGGTTACAGGAGCAGGGGGTACAGCAGGCCTCGTCCTTCAATTCTTTCATACAATTCTTCCATAGAAACTTTCAACGGGGTGTACTGCTTATACGCCAAGCTCTGATCAATCAGTTGGACTGCTCGGTTGTCATGAAAATCATCTTGGGTTGGCATTAGGGGAGGTTGGTTTGGTCGGCCCGCCCTAGGGTTAACTGCATTCAACGCCTTGGGAGCGTTGTGATAAGGATGGGCAGCCATCTGTTAGAATTCACACTGCCACTCAGGGAATAGGGAGTGCTGATGCTGAGCTCGGCTGTGTTGGAACTGTTGTGGTCTTTGAGTTATGGGGTAAGGGCATGACCGAGCTGATGTTCCCCCCATTACTGATGATTCCCCAGCTCGCTTTCCAGACTCGTTCCCACTCAGTGTTCTCCTCTCCTTTCGCCTCAGCTCCTCCAGTTGTTCACTCTTTATACTTGCCGTTTTCTCCTCTTCAATTTCTATATCTCTCATCGTCTGCTCATATCCCGCCGAATAACTCTGAATGATGGGATTTCTCAGGTTGTACCACAATCGGCCTATCTTCACACCTTTTTTTTAATCCTTTCAGTGCTTGTGGGTGATTGAAAGCTCCCAGATCAAGCACGGCCCGATGATATCTCTTCACGAAATCGCGAAGGGATTCGTGCTCCTCTTGCTTCATCCCCATCAATTCCATCATGTCGTCCTCTGGGGCTACCGTTTCGCGGAACTCGACCAACTCTTGGCATATTTGCTCATAGCCCCTTATACTTCCACGTGGCAACTTACAGTACCACTCTCGGGCTCGTTCCTCTAGTGTCAATGGGAACACCCTACACCTCTGAGCTAGTGTTAACCCCTGCACACCCGTCATGTCATTGAAATGCTCAATATGCACCAGCGGGTCGCTTCTCCCGGAATATTTGAGGTCGGAAAAGCGGAAATCTCTCGAGATCATAGTACCCATGATCTCAGCTGATAGCGGAGACTCTTCATCCAGCATTATCCTCCAGCTCGGTGGCTTTCTCTTGCCCTGAATCTCATCCATCACCTGCGCCAACCGTCGTACCTCACCTTCCAATTCTAAATCGCGGTTAGGATCGCGTGCGGCTACTTGATCTAGCTCCTGCTCAGTATTATGCAGCCGCTGTCTGAGCTCACTTTCCTCAATATTTGTTCCTCGACTATCAATTCCCGGAGCACGCCCAGAGCGAGATTGGTCTCTCCCCTCATCTGTACGCTCTCCTGGGATCCGAACTGAACTTCTATGGGGATGCACCCCATAAGGTTGCTCTGCCAACGGAGGAATCTCCTCAGTTCTACGCCTCCGATGGCTGGGCTCTGCGATGGCTTCATCTCTCACTGCGGTGGTCTCATACTCCCTTCTCCGCTCATCTCTCAGCTCATGCAATATAGCTATGAGAGTCTCCATTCGCTCCATTCGTTCTTGCATCATTCTCTCTTTAGCCTTTTTGCTATCTCTCAGAGAGTTATCGTCTCGCCGGTTTCATTGTCACCCCCCCAAGGCGTCCTTCCTTGTCACATCCATAACCGATCACCTGTTGCTCCTCTGATGATTAGTAACTTGGTGGTATCTTTTTATCCAGCTCCCCACAAATGGCGCCAAAATGTTGATGCTGAAATCTGGTTGCCCTTAGCCCGACCAGATCGTTCCACCAACGCTTGTGTTGACAACAGAGAAGAGGTTGCACTCTCCCTGCTTTAGCGATTGCCCGAGCTCCTGGGACCCAAATCACTTTTTCTCTTCTTTCTAAGCCTACGTTCATAGAAACAAGTCAGAGACGTCGGTGGTTTTGTCGGCGTAAACCATCCGATGCTTAAGTTAGTATAAGATGTTTACGGGAAAACAATGTGATTTAAGTTGAGTAAACTAACTATAATATTCTCAACACAATGTGTATCAAAGATCTATATAGAATAAATTCTGGTTTCAATTTGACAGAATTTTCCCTTCTCTCTTAATTTTTTCGTCCCATTCTTCATCGGTTTCTTGGCCTTTTATAGGCAATCATCCCACGTTTTCTGAGTATTCTTCATGCCCCCCATTTTAGGGTGATGACGGACCTTCATGGGTCTCCAACCACCGAGTCGTGGGTAAATGTGGGATGTCATGTTCTCCCCAGCGGTTTAGGACATGGTGAAACTGTCGTGAGTTCGTGAGATCGTTTATCTGGTCGGTACTCGTTTATAGTTGGCATATGCCCCGTACAAAATGTATTACCAGGACTCTTCTCGTGCCATTCAGTTGAAGAGATTTACCCCAGGGTGAGGGGTGAGGAGATAGTTGAGCTGGTACTTTTCATTACTCAACAAAATCTATTAAAGACAAGGTCTCATACTGTTATATATTTTCCTTCCTTTCGTATTGTTGATTATTTGAAAAAAAATGAAAAAAAATTGACATGGACATCTAAGGAGGAGGATATTTTTATCCCATCAATTATTGGTGTGCGCATAAACATGATTGATTTTAAGCGTTTGTCATTTTGCTTCATCAAAATGGCCATTAAATGCACAAGAATATCAACTTCATGCGCCTATTGAAGAGATGGATAATCTCTCTCATCATAATCTTAAAAAAAAAATGGCACCCTATTTTATTTTTATGATATTTAAATAGTTTGTATGGCATTGGTCCTAAAGTTAATTTTATCATTGTATCCTATATTTTAAGCGAATTGTTTGGCTCTTTGTAATTAGTAACCCGCACTTAAAAAATTATCATGATTCATGAGTTCATTGTATGGATGACTAACTATTTTAAGTGAATATTTTATTTTCGTTTTGAGTGGAGTTAAAGAAGATTATTGATTATGGTTTGTTAGATATTGATGGTTTTCTGAGATTCCTTTTGTTTTATTTTTTATTTTTCATTGTAACAAGGTAGTTTTTGTAAATAATATTACATATTTTTTCTTTCTTTTTATCTCTTCAATAAATTATATAGGCAATTGGATTTGTTTTCCTACAAGGTTGTGTGTGGGTATATATATATATATATATTACTAAATGAAAACACTACGTAGAAACAACAAATAAAATTTTATTTAGCGGTTATCATTTAGAATCGTCATTGTTTGATGTATTTAGAGCTAAATGTTAATATAATAATTGCATAATATGTATTTTTTTTTTTAATGTATGACTTAAGATATTAGTCAAACAACTCTCAAAATTTGACAGTATTCGGATGCATATGTATACATTAAAATTTAGAACAATGGAATCATAAAATCTGGGAATTTATTTTATATGCAACTTTGTATTATTTTCTTTTTTTATTATTTTTAACCAGTATATATTTAGTTTTAGACTTGACTTAAACAAGCATTATTAAAGATGTGAATTTTGTTGAACTAACTCATCGATGCACTTTAGTACCCGATGAGTTATGCATGTATTTTATGTGTGCGCCATTTTATGTATTTATGCACGTATAAGATCTTATAATGGACAAAATGAAGTCTAAATTTTAGTTATGTGGAACGAAACTTCTCAGAAATTATTGGACAACCCTACCTAAAGGAAACTTCTCAGACCATTCTCAGAAATTATTGATTCAAATGGGAAACTTCTCATTTATTCAAATGTGACCTCAGGGAGCTTTGAGTGCAACGAAACTTCTCAGAACATTCTCAGATATTATTGATTCATTGGAGCTTAAAGACCCTTTTGTACGGAACTGGATAGATATTCTGGCTTTCCTGCTTGCAGGGGTGAAATCTAATGGTATACTCTCAGCAGAGATGGTAACTATTATGTAATTGTTTTTTCCTGAAAGAAATTAAATCTGGATATACTATTAACGATTATAACTGCTGTTTCCTTAGCATGTTTGAATTTGTCTGCATGAGTATGCTGCTGATCACTTGTGCAAAGAGAAAATGACTACAGTGGTCAACACATTATGTACTGTAAAACAACGTGAGATTAATTTATCATAATTTCATTCACCGAACTGAAAATCTCGTTATATATCGCGCTTGTATGTCTGGTATACTGATAACATGATATCTCTATTCATGTTCTTGGTTATGAAATCATAGTAATTTATATCTATAGATGATGCCTTCGTATATCTGACCTCATCTTTCTTTTTCCAATCCTTTTCAGGTTTACATGTTTGCAGAATGGTACAAGCCAGGTTGCTCTCTGGAGTACCCCCTTCGTGGAAGTGGGGCTCTTGTTATGCTCTTGTCCGGGGAATAGAGAAGTTTGGCGGACGACTTTCACTGAGAAGTCGTGGAAAAGATAGTAGTTGAAAATGATAGAGCCACCGGAGTCGAGCTAAGCAGCGGTCAAGTAAGTCGATTTTGTTGTGGTAAAAAGGAGTTCTAAGACTAATCTCAAGTGAATTATGTGTTTTTTGTGTCATTAATGGAGAGATGTCTTGAAATGCTGCAGTTTATACGTGCTAGAAAGGCTGTTGTCAGTAATGCATCTATGTGGGACACGTTAAAGCTGTTACCTAAGGAAGTTGTTCCAAAGTCCTACCGAGATAGGAATGATATGACTCCACAATGTGAATCGTTTATGCATCTTCATTTGGGGTTTGAGAGGTGAGTGACTCCACAGAGTGAATATAACACCCCAAAAATTACCCATGAAAACACAAGGGTAAAATTGAAATGAAACCTCACATCATTTATTCTTATTAATAAATCTCAAGATAAACAACCATTATTCATACTCCAACTGAATCCTTACATAAAACATATGAAATAAAGTTTCCAAAGTAAAGTCTCTAATCCAAAATAAAAAGTCTAGTCAAATTTAATCTTTAAAGCAACTCCAAAGATCCACTAAGAAAAATTCTCCATCTAAGCACCCAAGCCATATTTCTAATCAATCTGTAAAATATTAGAGACGAGGGGTGAGCCGTCAACTCGGTAAGCAAATCCATGCACAATATTGAAAACCTTTGTCAAGAATTGTCAAACATTTTATAACAACATCTTCATTTAGCATAAGGGGTGGATTCATATAAAAACATTAAAGCGTAAACATTGGTAGCTCATGCCTCGTAGTCATCATCATTCATCATTCATCATTCATCATTTAGGGTGTTATACCCCGCATTGTTTCTAATTCGGGGTACTATACCCCACATTGTTCGTAACATCCTTGTACACAAGATCATCATCATACCAGCAAGCTAGCCATAACATTTCATAACATCATAACATTAACATCATATACATTACTACGGACTATGAGCCAAAATATTTTTTAAATCCACCATACATTCTTTCATAAATAGCAGTTAAAGTCTTCTAAAACATTTAAGAACCTTTCTTTGATCATTTAATTCTTTTAGAAAATTCTTTAAGAAAACATTTTGTTTAAGAAAACTAATTTCTTAAGAAAAATTCATTTTAAAATAATTTTATATAAATTCATTTAAAAGTGTTTTTATTTTACAAAATTCATTTAAATATTTTAGAAATCAGTTTTGTAAAAATTTCCATTTAAACATAATTTTTGTAACGTAAATTGCATTTATTATAAAGCACATCATGCATGAATCTACTTACCTCGATCCGTAGCAATCAATTCAATACCTCAAGAACAACCAACGAGCTCACCCTCGTCCTATAATCATCATAAAAATATTCTTATCAATATCATCTCTAACCTTAAACATAATCCCAATCATCCTTAAATCATAAACACTAATACTACCTTAATACTTATACATATTCTAAACATATCCTATACTTATGAGTATCCTGCACATGCTGATTTTTAATAACCTATACACATGTCGGAAAACCATGAAAATATACAGAGGCACTGTGAACATGCATAGCATTGCATACAATATTTCACAAAAATCAGCACAAGTCAAAATCGAGTCAGAATATTGACCTTTCACCAAAGTAACAAAACTGTCCAGCACTGACCAAAACAGACATTTTCCACTTAGAAAATTCATAAAATTTTCTTTAGTACTCGAAATAATATGCTTCTTTTTTCTAATTAAAGAAGACAAATTCAAAAAGCATATAATTAAAATTCATAATTTTTGGACCCCTGAAACTATTTTAAAACGTTTTATTTCCGAGAACATCTAACCCGTCCAGAAAATTCCAGATTTGAAAACAGAATTTAAAAAATTCGTATCTTTTATTTTACATGCCCAAAAATCGCGATTTCCAGTTTTTAAAGACAAAGGAAAGATTGAAATTTCATTATAAAATCCTAACATGGCCTGTAATATTCATAGAGTAGCCTAACTGTTACACGTTTCAGCTTCTGAAATTCTGGAAAACAGTTTCCAGATTTGCAGCAGCCATATGTTACGATTTTTAGTAATTCAACCATAAAGAATAAAACTACGAAATTAAACATGCAAGCATAAGAGACATAGATCTGTTGGCAAAAAAATCGCCATAATTTTAAAGGATGTGTAACCTTATACAAAAATTTCCAGAGTTGAGAACCGCTGCTGAAAATCGGAATTTTCCAGCACCAGTAACCCAACTTCGAAAACCCATAACAATTTGCATACTCAGACGATTTCAACACAAAACCTATCAATGGAAAGCCTAGGATGTCTAGTTACATGATATGTAAGATATTCACGCGATTCTAACTAAAGAAAATGATTTCAAGCAAGGAATAGAGACTGTTCATATCATCACAACATTACAAACACACATATAATACTCAAATCATACTACAAGTAATTAAAGGCAAACAATTCCATAAAAATAAATCATATAAGTCGAAGAAATACTAAATACCTTAAGGCAAACACTAAGAAAGGAAGTGATAAGACTTTCTTTTCCTTTCCAAAAACTTATATTTCCTTCTTTTCTTTCTAGGGTTTGTAACAGTGTAAAAAAAATAAAAGACGGCTTCTTAAAAAGATTGTTTTCTATTAAATACTTGGTAATTAATAAATATTTAAAAAAAACTAATAACTTACGTAACTTATTTAAAACAAACTGATAAATTTTACCCACACACAAACACTCAATAATAACTATCCTACTCAATTTAATAAGGGCAAAAGAGGAAAAATAAATAAATAAAAATTGGGTGTTACAGTGAATCTCAGCAACTGATCTCAGTAAATCTAAGTGTACGTCAAGTCTATGCCACACATATTTGTCATATAGCGAATCAAGCAAGACCATGTGTTAACTATTGAGCCTTCAGGAATGCATAAACTGATTTAAAAAGCCCTGCAACATAACTGGTATCAATGTCCAGAACCATGATGACAGCCTGAAATCCCAAATTAGGAAGATGGAGTCTTAGATGTAGGACTATGATGAAGGCCCTCTGTTGACTTGAATGTTTAAACAGCTTCATTTTCTATTAAAGGAAAAGAGAAGGGAAAGACACTTACGGTTTAGCATAGACACACCATATTATAAGGTATGATTTGGGTCAACGCGAAAGTTCTCAATGCCTTTTGTGTCTTCTGCATCCTTAGGGCTCCTTCAACCTGAATAATGTTTTGGTTTGTCTTTTCTTTTACCATTGATTGTGCCGAAGTAATAGTTCTTTACCTTTTTGTCTTTGTAGTTTCTAGTGCTATGCATCAACCCATTTTTATTCTAATTTTTGTGTCCAACATCTTATATTTCTATTCAAAATGTCTTACTGACCAGGGTTTACGAGAGGACTTGGGGATTCATCATATGGTTGTGAATGACTGGGACCGAGGATTCGATGCTGATCAAAATTTTGTTTTAATTTCTGTACCAAGTGTGTTAAGTCCAGATCTGGCACCCCCTGGGAAACATGTGTTACATGCTTATACACCAGGAACTGAACCGTTTGAATTGTGGAAAAGGCTTGATCCTAGAAGTGCTGAATACAAAAAACTCAAAGCCGAAAGATCTAAGGTACTTATATATAAGCTTGTTGATATTGGCCTTTCTCATGTTGCTTTTTCTGGTAAAATAGAACTTCAAAATTTTGAGAACTCAATTTTGCTGAAGTTTGCTCATGTATAACCAGTGACTCAATGATTCTCAAGCTCTTTAAGTATCTAGATATGTACTCATAGAATGAATATGATTGAACTCTATGCTAACTTTTAGTGCCTTGGAGCTAGAAAAGTAGAAAACACTTGGGTCTTTTGGTTGTCACAAGCATTTGCTCTAATATATCAAATGATATCTACTGTAAAGGTTATTAAATCATTGTAATATTAATAAATATTCAGAAATCACTGTAATTTTAGTAAATATTCGGACTTATGAAAATATTAAGTGTTTTGAAATATTGTGTAATCTCCTGATTTAGTCATTCTCGATTGAATCAATCTTCTGCCTGGAATTTTTTTTTTGATCCTGTTACTTCCTTAAGTAAAGCATTTCTCAAAAAAATTTATAATCCAGGTCATCTGGAGAGCCGTGGAGCGTGCACTTGGTCCGGGTTTTAGTCGGGACAAGTGTGATGTGAAATTGGTTGGAACTCCATTAACACATCAAAGGTTTCTTCGAAGGAATAGAGGAACTTATGGGCCAGCGATACAGGCTGGTAAAGAAACGTTTCCTGGGCATTCAACTCCCATTCCGCAGCTCTATTGTTGTGGTGATTCTACTTTCCCGGTCATAGGAGTCCCTGCAGTTGCTGCTAGTGGCGCCATTGTTGCTAACTCACTGGTTTCGGTTTCTCAACACTCAGAACTTCTTGACGCCATTGGAATTTGAAATACATAGCTGAGTTCATACTATTTATGGTTGCATGGCTCTTGATGCCTCCATTTCTAGAGACACCTCTCTCAACTTTGCATCTTTCAAAAAATGCAGTTAATTTTTGTTCTTTGAGATATCTAACGTCATTTATTTTTTAACAATCTGATTATATGTATTTTACTTTAATGTACAAGTGCCGGAAGAAGTTGCTATTACCTTATTAAGAAGTTATCGAATTGATTATCAATGCTTCAGTTTGTGATCTCATAGTGTTATAATTTCATATTTGTGACAGTATATCACCTTTCTTTTGCCCAGCTGAGAGGTACATACCTCATCAATGGAATATGCTCTATTGGAAGAAGTTCTTTTAACTTTCTTCTTGTTTATCTCCCCTTGAATCTGATTTGTCTTTAATACTACTTTTGAGCTCTTATCAATTAGGTTAAACTTTTTGGTCCAATATCTTTTCTAATGTGATATCAAAACAGGGAGGCAGCATCGTACGACTGGGTCAGCTGTAAAAATATTTTATTGTCTAACGTTTTGCCCCTTAAAATTATTTGAACAACTCAATACTTAAAATTAAATGTTTAGTGGCCTAATCCCTGTGTATTGAGAAAGATATGTACAATAATTTAGGTAGTATTAATAATGAAACTATTGAATAACGTTATCAATTCATTAAATTGCGCCATGGACAAAAGTTCACAGAAATATATGCATATTATGAATGAATGATATAACTCTTTATATTTATTATTATTTTTTGAAATTAGCCCCTATAGAATAAATTTCTGGCTCTGTCAAACTTTACTTTTGAGTGAACCAGTTTCTCTAACATTTTTTGTTCTTTCTTTTCATTGGATATGGTCTTATTCCCAATCACTCAGCTCAGCATGTTTTGCTGTACCAACGTGCCAATGTTGATTGCATTTTGAAGTTCTTAATGGTCATCAAATCGCCATATATTTGATTTTTCCAAGACCACGCAAAGAAATGCAATACAATTATTGGGCCAGATAATAATAATGTTGTTTTGTTTGCGAACTGCAATTGTGGTGTTGTAGCTGCTGCAAAATTTTTTAAAAAAGTTATTTATTAAATTATAATTTGGTAAACATAATTTTTAATAAAATAGTGAAAGTAAATAGATTTTTTGCCAAATATCTAGCTACGTGGTAAAATTAGCTCAATCTTTTGTTGTGAAAGCACAATGATAAACAGTAATATCAAACGAAGGCTAAATAAAAATTGTTTAGCGAAATTTCACAGCTAATATTAAGATCGAGTTAAAAAAAAAAAATCCTATTTGCAAACTTGAAACTGCGTGGGAAAGTATTCATTCTATTCACATATTTAACTTGACTTACAGTGTATAGGTATTTTCTGTATGATTGTTGTTTATAAAAATAAAAGCGTGATTATATATTTTTGTTAAGTTTTCAAATATTTTTGTTTAGTTTGAGATATTGGAGTAAATTAATAACAAATTGTACGAGATGTAATATACTCCCTAGTCCTAATTCGTTCTCGTCATTCTTAGTAATGCGTAACTTGAATTATTCCTTCAATTTGGCAGGATTCAGTGTTGCTCAATTTCAAAAATCGTCAAAATTTTTACTATTCATTTTCTGAGATTTTCTTAATAGTATTAAATTTCCATTTTAAGTGAGGATGGCAATGGGTTAGCTATGGTGCAAGATATCAATTGTGTATTCTCTTTGCTAGTTTCTTATATGATGTAGGCTTAAACAGATATAAAATCAAGATTCTCATATAGAAATGGAGATACTCATTCCTATCCCCTATAAAAAATTAAAGAAAAAAAAAAAGCAGTTTCGGATTGATGGTATAAATTTACAAAAATAATAAAACTAAATGTGATGGGATTAAAAAATAAAAAACTAAAAAAGCAATGTTTATATTTCTTAGGCCTAGAAATGAGTCGTGTTTGAGAGGTTTTGTGTTGCATTCTTATCGTGTCGTGTTAAATTACATATACCAAAACCCATCCATTAATTTATTTGGGTCAAAAATACAAATCCGAACCCATTGATTACCATTATCATGTTATTGAAACCAATTCATTTAACCCACCCTTCTTGCTAAATTTAAAATTATTATTCAAAATATTTTTATATATTTTTAGTTTAAAACACAAATAAAACTTTACAAAATACTCTTTAAAAATATAATACCACAAAAAATTAATATTCATCATGTTTAACATTATCGAATAATATAGTCCACAAAATTATATAATTATTAAATAAGAATACTTGTCTAAAATTAAAATAAAAAGTAATTTGATTTTCTTTAAAAATTTATAATTTAAAATTATTATAATTTTAATATTAAGTGTTAATGAACCGTGTGAAATGAATTTTGATACTTAAATGCAAATTCGGCTCCTTATTGAATGGGTTTTGATGGGATGATTCAGTAATGACCCAACCTAACAAATGTCGACCCGACAACAGTTTTAATGGTGTGGATTTGTATTGTGTAAGTGGGTCATATGAAATTTTACTAGGCCTAATATTTCTAGTCTAAATTTTATATTTGGGTTTACTTTTTAATAAGCTACTAACCTCAACAAAAAAACAACTAAATAATAAAAATTCTCAAAAGTCAAACGAGTATGAAAAATTATATCTTTATCCGGCCCCTAGCAACCAATGGGCTGGGGTCAAATCCAATAAAAATTTGGCTTCAAATGAATATTTTGACACAATTATGTTGTAGCAATACATTGTCACTTTTAACTTATTTCGATAATTAACCATAAATTTTGTTTTCTTAAAACAGTATGTTTCCTTATTGCCAATACTGTTATTGGAATAAAATATTTTTAAAAAACAAATTATTCAGATTTGAAAAGAAAAAAAACTACCTAAGTTTCCTAGGTGGTAATACCAGCCTCTATATCACAACATTGATCACCACATTTCTTTGCCTTACCGCCCCTTGCAACTCTTTTATTTTCCACTTGGCTTCCAGTTGAACTTGTGCTTCTATCTTTCCCGCACAAGCTCGAGCTCAAACAACAAGGATTGGGACCGGTCTGGCCGTGCCAACTTGTTGATGCCATGTCTTTAGCAGACGTCGCCTCACAGCATCTGCTTCTGCAGTTCTTCACATTAAGTGCTTCTTTAGCTTCATCTTTCTTGCACGACAAGGAAAAGGTCCCGTACTTGGATTTCGAAAACCCTCCTTCCTCCTCTGGGTTATTTTTCAGAAGCAACATGCTGTTCAAGATCACAATCAAGCATGTCCCAACATCAGTGAGAACTGCTGCCCACACTAACGGGTAACCTGCAATTGCCAATGCGAGGACAGCACCTTTAACGGTGACTGAAAGAGTGACATTCTGAATGAGTTTTGTTGAAGCTTTTCTTGCTAGCTTGATAGCTTTTGGTATTTTCCGAATGTCGTTTGACATTAGTATTACATGTCCTGTCTCCATGGCTAGTGCTGAACCTGAAATCCCCATTGAGATGCCAATATCAGCTGCTGCTAAAGCAGGGGCATCATTGATGCCATCTCCAACCATGGCTGTTGTTCCATCTTTCTTCAACAACTCAACTAATTCTGCCTTGTGTTGAGGTAGAAGCTCTGCATAGACCATGTCGAATGCCTGATCCAACTACCAAAAAAAAGAAATTCTTCTCTTGTTAATTTAATTTTAAGTTCAAGCTTCGATTATGTCAAATAATAACATGGATATTATTAGCCATGCACACCTGATCTTGTGCATACAAGGCTGCTGCATGGCTATCACCAGTGAGGATGAAACTTTTAATGCCTAATGATTTGAGATCTTTAATCGCGTCCAGAGCCCCAGACCGACAAGAATCTGAGAGGCTAAATGTTCCAACTGGAGTTGCTCCTAAGTACACATACCCTCTTGTCTTTCCTCCCGTACATTTGGCTTCTACAATTGAATCTGTGTTGCGTAATTAACCCTTTGGATTGCTGGATTAATCACACCCCCAAGACCTAACTCAGACTTAAAGACTCAAGAATCAAACTTAAGCTAACAAAGAACACAGATCAGATCAAAGAACACAGATAAAGAACCAAGAATCACACAAGACTTAAGTGGTTCAACACCTTTAACAGTGCCTACATCCACTGGAGAAAACAACACAGGGAACAACTTTATTAAGCTTCAAAGTTACAGAGATGATAGTACACTATACAGAGAACACTCGCTGAGCTTTACTCTCACTATAGATGTCTTATCTTTCTCTCCTTGATCACCCACGATGATACCAGAACCAGCTCGTTTATATACCAGAAGAAACAGGCGTAACAGATTCAGAGTTTCCCTCCAAAACCAACAGCTTTCAACTTCCTATCACTAGCAACTCACGTGTCAACTAAACAACATTCCTTAAACGACTGCTAGCAACGCCGTTTAAGCTTAAACCATGCGTGCAATAGTCACGTGGGTTTTTAATGTTCTTGAACGACATTGTCCAATTATCAGCTCTGGAATCCCGTTAAACAGAAATGACATGTCACTCGCATCTACAACTTAAAACCGACAAGTTGCACTAACGAGTTTGAGTTCATTTCAACAATCTCCACCTTGAACTCAACACTCCCAGCTCCCTCCTTTCAAGCTATCTCCTCCTCATCTGCAGCTTCTTAAATCCTGCAGATACCTGCTAAGTTCATGCAAAGAACGAACTTGGTAGTTGGCACAACCTTGGTTAACATGTCAGCTGGATTTTCTTCAGTATGTATCTTCAGCAACTTTACAGCTCCCTTTGATACCTCAAGCCTCACGAAATGCAACTTAACATCTATGTGTTTTGTCTTCTCGTGATGGGATTGATTCTTGCTAAGATGTATAGCACTCTGACTGTCACTGTATACTGTTACAGACTCTTGTTTTGCTCCTAACTCGGTTATCATGCCCTTCAGCCAAATTGCTTCTTTGAGAGCTTCTGCTGCTGCAGTATACTCAGCCTCTGTTGTGGACAGTGCTACTACATTCTGTAATGTTGATTTCCAGCTGACTGTGCAGCCTTCCAGAGTAAACAGATAACCTGTTTGTGACCTCCTTTTATCAAGATCACCAGCAAAATCAGCATCCACATAACCAATCAATGTGTGTCCCTTTTTGTCTTCTCCACCATAGACCAAACCAACCTCCAGAGTCCCCTTCAGATACCTCATAATCCATTGAACAGCTCTCCAATGTTCATATCCAGGATTTGCCATAAACCTGCTCACCAAACTCATAGCATGTGAGATATCAGGTCTGGTAAGCACCATGGCATACATGAGACTACCTACTGCACTGGAGTAGGGTATGCCAGCCATTTTCTGTTGTTCTGCTTCAGTCTGAGGACACTGAGCAGCAGATAACTTGAAATGGCCTGCTAATGGTGTCTGCACTTGCTTAGCATTATTCATTCCAAATCTCACCAGAACCTTCTGAATGTAACTCTGTTGAGTTAAGAACAAACTCTTCTTGCTCTTGTTTCTGATGATATCCATTCCCAGAATTCTCTTTGCTTCTCCAAGCTCCTTCATTTCAAATTCTTTGCTCAACAGCTTCTTTAAGTGATTGATCTCTTCCATGTTATGGCATGCAATCAGCATGTCATCTACATATAGCAGAAGATATATCATTCCCCCTCCTCTTATCTCTTTGAAGTACACACAGCAATCATAGCTACACCTGTTGAAGGCATGTGTTATCATGAAGTTATCAAACTTCAGATACCATTGCCTAGGAGATTGCTTTAACCCATACAAAGATTTTTTAAGTAAGCAGACACAATCTTCTTTACCAGGTGTCACATACCCTTCAGGCTGCTGCATTACAATTTCCTCTTGTAATTCACCATGCAGAAAGGCTGTTTTCACATCCATCTGCTCAAGGTGCATGTTTTGAATAGCCACAAGTGCAAGGATAATTCTGATGGAAGCATGTCTCACCACAGGAGAAAATACTTCAGTGAAGTCAATCCCCTCCCTTTGTGTGAAGCCCCTTGCCACCAATCTAGCCTTAAATCTTCTAGGTTCAGCTCCAGGTATACCATCTTTAATCTTGAAGATCCATTTACAGCTTACTGTTTTCCTCTTAGCTGGTTTTTCAATCAATTTCCAGGTCTTATTTTTTATCAGGGATGCCATCTCTTCATCCATTGCCCTCTTCCATTTCAGCTTATTTTTGCCTGTGATAGCTTCTTGATAAGTCCTAGGTTCATCATCATTCAGCTCTTGAGCAGCATTCAAAGCATATGGAATCAGATCAGCTACTGCATATCTTTTAGGTGGTCTTATTGTTCTTCTCTTTCTGTCTCTTGCCAACTGATAGGTGTCCTCTTCACTTTCTGCTGATTCATGCTCAACATTTGCTTCAGGTTCTGTTTCTGCACCCTCAGTTTCAGGCTCAAATTCTTTCAAGTTCTGAGGCTCCACCTGAAACTTCACTTTATCAGTTTCAATACTTGCTTCAGTGTTGTTTCCAGGGCTCATTTGTTTATTCAACAATTCTTCTTCGTGGAATCTTACATCCCTGCTTATGATGCACTGTGGTGGCTTTGAGTCAACACACCACAATCTATAGCCTTTGACACCATCTGGATAACCCAGAAACTTGCATTTTAATGCTCTTGGTTCCAGCTTACCCTGCTTCACATGAGCATATGCTGTGCAACCAAAAATTCTAAGTTTTGCATAGTTAGCCATTCTACCTGACCAAAGTTCCATTGGTGTTTTACAATCTATAGCAGTGGATGGGCTCCTATTGACTAAGTAGCATGCAGTGTTCAGAGCTTCTGCCCAAAGGGTTTTTGGGAGCTTAGAATAGATAAGCATGCACCTTACCTTCTCCACCAAAGTCCTGTTCATCCTCTCAGCAAGACCATTTTGTTGGGGAGTGTAGGTGACTGTTTTGTGCCTCTGAATACCATTCTTTTCACAGAATTCTCCAAACAGCCTGTTGCAGTACTCCAGGCCATTATCTGTCCTCAGAGTTTTCACCTTTAAACCAGTTTGGTTTTCAACAAAAATTTTCCATGTTTTGAACTTTTCCAGAACCTCATCTTTACTTTTGAGTACAAAGACCCAAACCATCCTTGAAAAATCATCTATAAAAGTCAGAAAATATTTACACCCACCTAATGAAGTTACTTGTGCAGGCCCCCACAGATCAGAGTGTATGTATCCAAGTTTCTCTTTGGTGGTATGAGCTGCAGTCTCAAACCTTAACCTGGAGGATTTTCCTAGAATACAATCCTCACAGAACCCCAAAGCTCCTATCTGATCATCCCCAAACACTCTTTGTTTTTGTAACTCTCTCAAACCTCTTTCACTCATATGCCCCATCCTTAAATGCCACAGCATTGATCTATTCCCTCTACTGTCAGTTACACTTGCCTCCCCAACAGCAGTATGTCCATCCATCACATACAGGCCATTCTGTTTAATACCTTTCATAATCACCATCGAGCCTTTAATTACCCTCAATACACCTTTCTCAGCCTTAATAATACAGCCTGTTTGATCTAGCATGCCAATTGAGATTAAGTTCCTTTTTAAATCAGGGACAAATCTCACTTGTGTCAATTCCCTTATCACCCCATCAAACATCCTAAGGCTAACAGTCCCAATACCAGCTACCTTACACATTGAGTTATTACCCATTAGAACCATACCCCCATCACATGGTTGATATGATGTAAAATAGCTCCTATTTGGACACATATGAAAGGTACAACCTGAGTCAAGGACCCACTGACCTTGAGGTTTCTGACTTGTGGCAATGAGTACCCCAGCTGTTTCAAAGCTACATTCTTCTTCTGTGGCTATGGCTGCATTTCCAGTCCTTTCCTTGGTTTCTTTATTCTTGTTCTTTCTTTCAGGGCAATCTCTTTTGAAATGCCCTTCTTTATGGTAGTGGAAACACTTCAAATTTCTCTGTTTAGACTTTGATCTGCCTTGTTTCTTTCCCTTAAATTCTCTTTTCTCAAGTCTGCCTCTAGCCATCAGTCCCTCACTTGATTCACTTTCTGGATTATCTTGCTTATCTTTCAGCTTCTTGGTGCCAAGAGCAGATTTGACCTCTTCCAGAGAGAGTGTTTGCCTCCCATACAGCAATGCATCCACAAAGTGTTCGTATGACTTTGGCAAAGAACTGATTAGCAGCAAAGCTTTGCTCTCATCACTCAGTCCTTCATCAATAGTTTCCAGTTCATCACAAACCTTATTGAATTCATCAACATGTTCTGTTAATGATGCCCCTTCAATCATCTTCAGTGAGAACATCTTCTTCTTAATGTAAAGTCTATTTGCCAAAGACTTTGTCATATACAAGTTCTCCAACTTAGCCCATAAACCAGCAACAGTCCTTTCCTTGGCCACTTCTCGAATTACAGAGTCACCAAGACTCAGAATGATTGTGCTCCTTGCTTTCTTGTCTATCTCTGCTACTTGTTCTGGAGTCTTAGATGATGAAGTCTCACCTCCTTCAAGTTTAGAAACTGGATCTATGGCTTCTCCCAGCCCTTGAGTAATCAGCAAAGCCTCCATCTTGATTTTCCACATATTGAAATCATTTTGCCCCGTAAACTTCTCAAGATCCACTTTTGAACTCATTCTTGAACCTTGAAATCAGAGTTAAAGCTCTGATACCAATTGTTGCGTAATTAACCCTTTGGATTGCTGGATTAATCACACCCCAAGACCTAACTCAGACTTAAAGACTCAAGAATCAAACTTAAGCTAACAAAGAACACAGATCAGATCAAAGAACACAGATAAAGAACCAAGAATCACACAAGACTTAAGTGGTTCAACACCTTTAACAGTGCCTACATCCACTGGAGAAAACAACACAGGGAACAACTTTATTAAGCTTCAAAGTTACAGAGATGATAGTACACTATACAGAGAACACTCGCTGAGCTTTACTCTCACTATAGATGTCTTATCTTTCTCTCCTTGATCACCCACGATGATACCAGAACCAGCTCGTTTATATACCAGAAGAAACAGGCGTAACAGATTCAGAGTTTCCCTCCAAAACCAACAGCTTTCAACTTCCTATCACGAGCAACTCACGTGTCAACTAAACAACATTCCTTAAACGACTGCTAGCAACGCCGTTTAAGCTTAAACCATGCGTGCAATAGTCACGTGGGTTTTTAATGTTCTTGAACGACATTGTCCAATTATCAGCTCTGGAATCCCGTTAAACAGAAATGACATGTCACTCGCATCTACAACTTAAAACCGACAAGTTGCACTAACGAGTTTGAGTTCATTTCAACAATTTGAAATTTCAACCTTTAGTGATATGAAACAAGCCCCCAACTAAAGTTTTATTTTATTTTTCTCTCCCCCTTAAAGCTTGTAAAAATAGAGCTATTGAAGTCTCTTACCTTTACTGCAACCAGTTCTCGGACCAATTCTCTTGTTTCCTATGTAAATTTCATTTCCATGGATTTTCCCAAAAATTCCTTCTCCTGGGAAATTTTGGAAATCCTCCACATTTTCAGGCACTGGCTCAATAGCTAATGACCTTGCATAATCAACTAATGCAGCCGCCATTGGATGACTAGATTTGCTCTCAATACTTGAAACCCTGCAAATAATCCCAAAATCAGTGACTCTAGCTTTGAAGAAACACAGAAATTTATCTACTCTGAAATGTGTGAGAGCTAAGTGTACCAATACAACAATGTGCCGAGGCTAACATCATCACAGATAGATTGAAAATCTGTCACAGTAAATTCTCCCCTTGTTACTGTCCCAGTTTTATCGAATGCCACCATCTTAACTTTCGCAAGAGTTTCAAGATAATTGCCACCCTTGACCAGAAGTCCGGTTGTCGCAGCTTTGGAAAGTGCACAGAAAATCACAACTGGTGTTGAGAGAATAAGTGCACATGGGCATGTGCTAACGAGAACAACTATTGCCAAGTACAACCAGTGCCTCACATTGGGGACTCCCACAGCAGCAGGAATCACAGCAAAAGCTACTGATATCAACAAGACCGCTGAGAGAAAAATAAAAAAATAGTGTGAAAAGTTCCTGAAGAAGCTTCAGTTTGCTTGGACAAATTTCCTAATCATGGCTATGCAGTTTAGAGATCATGTCACCTTATCCATTAGGATTCCAGAGTTGCTTATTCTAGCTTTAAAATGAACATAGAAAGGATACAAAAACGGAAACTAACCTGGGATGTAGTACTTTGCAAAGCTTTCTATAAATGTTTGAGCTCGTGACTTCTTTTTGTGAGACTCTTCTACTAGTGCTGCCATTCTTGAGACCACACAGTCTTTTGCTAATGCAGTAGTTTTTATACTGATATAACCTGAGAAAGATGAGATACATACACAAGCAGTCAAATCTCTTGATTGTAACATTGATGAAGATATTAAAGTGTGAAAGAACTAACCGTCCAAATTGATGGTGCCAGCCCAGACAGGAGAATCTTGTTCTTTGACAACAGGGAACGACTCTCCGGTCAGTGTTTTCTCATCCACCTCACATTTACCTTCAACAACAATTCCATCAATGGGAATTACTTCGCCGGCCCTGACGGCAAGGATTGTATTCACCTTCACTGTATTCACATCAACTTGGTCCCCAGTTTCGGCAGTTATGGCCTTCTGAGGAGCCATGCTTGTCAAAGATGACATGGCGGCCATAGCCTATGAATTATATACAAAATTCAAATTTCAGAACAGCTATTGAAGATACAAATGATGAATGATGTAGGACCAGAAATAGAGAGGAGAAATAAGAAAATAATAGAATGGTTGCAGATTGCTTTCAGAACTTAAAGAGGGCAAGATCCATTTTCTAGCTGTAAGTTGTTTCCAAACAACAATACCAAACATTTTCTATCCTCTTCCCTCCCCCTCCCCTCACCCCTCAAAAAAAAAAAAAAAAAAAAACCTCGGAAACAGAAAATCAAATGATACCAAACAGGCACGTTGACAGAGAAAGATGGAACCAGACCTTGTAGCTTGCTACCGACTCAAGCCACTGAGAAATAGAGAATAAAAAGACAATAGAACCAGCTTCCACATAATCTCCAAGAGCAAGAGTTCCCACAGCTGCACATTACCAAACAAAATATGAAAAAAATAGTAACCCTTTCTTCAATTTGAAATGACGAAATTCAGGAGGATTACCTGCCATCAGAACAAGAACATTTATATTAAGAGTGAGGCTCTTAATTGATGCTACGCTTCTAACTAATATTGCAGGGACTCCAAAGATGACTGCAGCGACAGCCAAAGATTGCAATGGATAATAAATATATCCTAGAAATGATAGTGCAAGTAACAATCCCGAAGCCATGACTGATGGGGCGGGCCACTTCTTCTGAGATTTCATTTTCCCCTCTGGTCTAACAGTAGCCTCCAGCCTTGCCTTATTCAGTGCCTCAACTGGCATTAAACCACAAAAGATTTCGTATCAATACTCACAATAACATCACTTTTGACTCAAATACTTGTAAGCATACTTGGGAGCATTTACAAGTGGCAAATTCTATATAGCTTAATTGTCCTTCCTACTAATTACAACAGTCATGCCCAATGCTATAGACATATCCCCAAGTTGTGTCAACCTTGTAAATAATAAAATTTGGCTAAGAAATATCTAACTATAATTTCTAGTTCCCATTAGAGGAGCACGTTTAAGCCATCACTTACAGTACATGCATTAGTTTGGGGAAAAAAAAAGTCTCTTTATTGGGTAGGGTGTTTTGTTCCTTCTCCAAATTAATTAATAGAGTTATTTAATTTCATTCCGCGCGAAAGAGACATGGAAGAGTCCCTATATCAGTCCAGGAGAACATTAATGTCCAAATGGACAAATGGTGTGCTCACACTTCAGTCCTAAAAGTGCAATAGACTAAGACAGAATCACTTATAATTAAGTTTTTTGAAAAAAATTCATCAGTACTACCATCGATCATAGTTATGTAGAAACTAATTAGTGGACTTTTAGTAATTTAAATGAGTAAAAAATTCAGGAAAAGAAGTCTAAAGTGTAACATGAATAATAACATTGTCCATTTAATACACCGAAAAAAAAAACATTGTCCATAGTAATGGGCTGATAAGTCATGTCAGGGTTGTGGCCATATGTTTTATAATTTCATGCGTGCATTGCATTTGTAACCATATATGGTGAATATTTAGTTACATGATATTTTTTATTCTATAATTATCAATAAAAAATATAATGTAAGAGCAATACTAAATATTCAATAAGTAAATTTAAATGACAATTAAGTAACTGTATAAGTTATAAAATTCATTTGAATAACACAGTATTAAAACTTAAATGTTAGAATCCTTAATATTACTGATAGTACAATAGCCCACCTGAATTCTTGAGAAACCACTAGTGACAACTAGTAAACATGTTAATCCCAAAGATAGCCCAGGACATATAAACTTCAATTCTCATGCAATACAAAAATCCAAAAAAAAATTAAATTAATGATTGAAAAGAGTAATAAAGTATCCATTTGTGCTAATATTGCTTCATTTGCAGTATATTTAATTAGTTCTTATTTATGGCAGCACAACACATACCAATTTTGGTCTCGGAAATGCGTCGGGTATCATGAACTACGATCACCGTTTTCGTTGGCACAATCACTGAAATCTCTTCAACTCCATCAAGTGAATTCAGAATCCTCTCAACAAGTGGAACCTCTGACGAACAGCACAAACCCAACACCTCAAAATAATTTTTCTTTAACCTTTCAGCCATGAAAGAACAAAATATCGAGAATATCAGACAATCTTTGATATAAGTTCTTATCAGATCAGAAGACGAAGAAGAAGAAGAATACTGATGGAAAGGTCAGAGCTTTATTCTGTGTCTTATTTACTTGTTCTATGTATATTTTAAATTTTTATTTATGGGGCTGGCAAACTTTGCCTGCTACAGTTGACAGGGAATTCAACTGTATACTCTTTAATTTATTCAAATTTGTTAATATTTTAACATGGAAGTCCGTGTATTTCTATTTATTAATAAAATAATTCCAAGGATTTGAAGAAATAGGCGTCCCGGTCTGATGATTGTGTTTTATATTAATCTTTCTTGTTTGTCGTAACTTCGTAATTTATACGAGTGATGTGATGATTTGGATTGGTGTTTCGTGTTAAGGAAATATGTAATAATATTTTTAATTGTTATGAAAGAGACTTGCTTATTAATTGTGTCAAGAATCTTAAACACTTATTTGAATTTTGTACAATTATTAAAAAATTAAAGAGTTATTATCATTACCAATTAGGAAATGAAATTACAAAACTTAAAGAGTTATCATCATTACCAATTATAATGAGATAATAAAATAGAAAAGAAAAATATTTACTTATAGTTATCAATTATTATATATACACAATAAAAAAAATATTATGCATACATATTTATGATATGTAAATAAATTTTATTCAACATTATATCTATTTTGATCATTTGCATTCTTACTGTATTTTAACACTAAAATTTTCTTAATATTTAATATGGCTGTTTTTAAAATTTACAATACTTTTAAAAATAAATTTTACTAAACATTGAACTAATTCTCTTCACAGTTAACTGTTTCAACAACACAGCTAACATCAATTATTTTAAAAATTATATCATTACCAGCCCTAAATACATTTTGAGGGACTTACAGTACTATAAGTTCAAACTCTCATCAATTTTAGTTTAAATATCATTATATAATTGCTAAAATAGAATAAATATAACAAACGTGTCAATACAATATTAGTCATATATATCAAATTCAGATTTTATTTTTTGCACAAAGAAAGCTATTTCCTTAAAGCAATGAAATTTTAAAGAAAAAAAATCCACATATGCTAGAATATGTTTTTCTATCACATTAGATATTTGTTTAGATATACAGATAAATCATTGAGTTGATACTAATGGAAAATAATACAAAATTCTTAGTTTTTAATTTTCACTTTGGCAATGAGCAACTAGTTCAAAAAAAATTATGTAAAATAACTAGTGTAACACTCGAAATCTAACACATGTGGAGCACTTGACAAAGAAGAAGGTTACTAACGAATTATAATGCTCACAACACAATCTTAAATTGAAATAACTCAAATTTTATTCAAATCAAACCAAAATAAATATCCGTGAAACAACTCCAATATTAATGTTATCTCCTAATTTCAAATATATATAAATAAAAATCTCCAAAGATAAGCATAACTTGCAATAAGCTATTGTATCTACAAAAATAAATGATGAATGATGCACTGTCAACTTAGTAAATAAAATCATTTCCAACACACTAGATTTATGGGGTGCCAAAATATTTGCAAGCCTTTTTATCAAAATATACATTAAAAACATAAGTTCTACAAAATAAAATATTACAATAGAAGGACATAAATTCATAAGTGATTCAAATATCAAAAGCATAATTAATCATAAAAATAAATCGTTCAACTTACATACACAGAAAACAAAAGGTTAGCTTATATTACATAGTGTCACCTATACTCTCAGTGATCCTGCCAGAAACAAAATCATAATAAGAATAGCATGGCGATAGTCAGAATAGAAATTTTGTGTTGGCCAGAATATAAATCAGAATGAAAATCAGAATAACTATGGATAATGAGCCAAAACATCTAAATTCATTTTCATATGTAACGACTTGAATGTGGTACTTTATACTATATGTGACATTTTACGGCAAGCTGATCCTCGAGAAGTGGCCCCGATACAACTTTAAGAGGTGGCCTCTACACAAGTTTCTGTAAATAATCTTAACCGAATATGTGAACAAAACATTCATATCGGATTCATAAAAGGTCATGCTAATGATTTATGCTTGCAAAACAAGTTGCATTCTAACATTTTATAGGTAATTTCATAAAAGATAATTATTTAGTAAAATAAATTAAACAGTTAAATTCATTTACAATAGTTTGTTAAAATCTTGGAAATAGTATAATTTTCAAATTTGAAAAATTTAAATAAATAGTTAAATTAATTAATTTTTTCACGAAAGTCGCTTGATTTCTAAAGTACTTTAAAACACATGTAATTATAATAGTATCAAAATAATTACACAAATTCAGTACACTAGGAATGACAATACTTGTCATGCCAAAAGCAATGATCTAAATACACTTGTAAGCATCCAACAACCTCAAACACTTTAAATAAATACGAGATATAATTATTAACAGCTTATCCCAACATCCTGCTCTTCTAACTTGTACCCGTACTAGTTTGATTCTCTGAATTTTAACTCTTAATCTAATAATCGGAATGACATATTATCTTACAGAACTTTTTTGGACATCCATGACTATTACTCATAAAACTTTGTGATGATCCGATGTCAAAATATTTTCAAAACTATTTAGTTCTTGATAAGTTCAAATCTATTGTATGGAGCATTAAATAAACATTATAGGTTCCAACATTTTTATAAAATCATATCACAAATAATAATCTCTATTTACAATTTCAAAATTTTTCGAATTCATTTGGCACTCCAAATAATTTGATAAATTTGATTATTGTGTTGAAATTGCAGTTTTCTGGTACAACAATGTTTACTTTGAAAATCCATATAAAATTGAATACAAGGTCAAATCTTATGAAATAAAATTTATTCAATACTCCCTACATGTCTAATTTATAAAAAGAAAGTGTTGGAAATTTTCAAAATAATTGTGTCTTATGGTAAAGACATGTCCTATTAATTGTGCCTTATAGAAAAGGTACCTTTCACTAAAGACTTGTCTAATTAAATGATGTCTTGTTGTAAGGACATGTCCATTTAATTGTGTCTTGTAGAAAATGTATCCTTTTACTAAATGATATAACTTTTCATGGCAACATTTCACTTAGAGATGCATCATTTCATGGTGACATTTCATTTGAAATGGTGATGGTTCAATTTGGACCATTGATTAAAATCAAATCTAGATCCAATGGCCATGAATGAAGGGGTATCATGAAAGATGATAACCCAAATGAGGGGCCACAAGTATATCTATAAATAGGGGTCATGTTTATGGGCGCGGGTGTGCCCGTGTCCTATTTTTGGCACACGGAGGCCGCCCGCAAAGTCTGGGGCCATTCCGAGTCCGGCGGACGAACTTCGCCCACGCCCCCCACCAAGGCTATAGCCCACCCGTTTTTTGGCCATTTTTCCGCTGGGGGGTCTTAGCGCCCCGACCTTCGGGGGCTGATTTTTGGGCGCGGGTGTGCCCGTGGCCTATTTTTGGCACACGGAGGCCGCCCGCAAAGTCTGGGGCCATTCCGAATCACTCAATTGGTGGGGGCAAATAACGTCTTAAGGAAAGCGACATTTGTAACGTGCTTGAAGCACACAAAATTTCTGCAGTTTCTTCCTACATACAGAGTTAGTTGTAAACACATTATTTTACATAATAAAGTTCCACCATTATTGTTGTATTTCTCTACATTTGTCATTCCCCAAAAAATTTACCACCAACAATAAGTTCTTGTCAAAATAACTTTTCAAAGGTTATGATTTATTACAAAATATTCATGCTGTTCAAAAATAATTCTATAAGACGCAACTAAGAAGCTTGTAGTTTAAATAAGATCACTAACCCCGTTGTAGAAGGGGAGAGAAGGAAATTAGGAAAAGAGGTATTTTATAGGAAAATACTTGGAAACCCTAGTAAATAATAAAGCCTAGAATCATTCTCTAAAATCAAAGCTTAGGATAGCCGCCCAATATCTCCTAATAAAAGAATTAAAAGAAATAATTTTTCTTATTTCTTACTGAAAATTAACATAATTATTAATTTACTCCAATACCTTAGGTTAAACACAAACAAATATCATTACTTATCATTAGAAACATCGATCATGCAGAAAGTACACTTTAATAAAAACATGCAACGCGAATTGAAAATTTTGAACCTACCTCTTCCACGTAGATTCATGTTTGCTCATAGCAACATTATCGTTATTTAAAATAAAATAGTATATTAAAATTCAATTAGAATAAGAATTACATCCACATTTATTCACGATGCCACACAAAATTTCAATAAAAATCGTCAAAATCCCATGCAAGAAATAAAAAGGCTTAAGAATAGATCCTGTTCGGGTTGCATTTTTCTGAAAAAGTTCAGAAGTATAGTCGACCACAATCTACTCAAAACTCATTGTTGTCGAGCTGACCACGTAAGTACAATCTGGAGCCTATGTTGATGACCTGATTTACAAGTACAGCCTGAGATTTATGTGAATGACTTGATTTAAGAATACAACTTTAAGCCTATATGAGTGACCAGGAAATTCACCGGTCCGATCTGGAAGTGAAGAAATCCAACCTCGAAATTTATTTGTCTAACCCAAGAATTAGCTTGACATAGAAAGCTATTGGTTAAGATAACGTGGCCTAATTTCTAGGAAAGTTGTGTGCCACGATCTATTTAAACCTTCTCCAACTGATGACCACGTGCAACCGCTGAAGAAAGTGGGCTGAAGTTAAAGGTGGTAACCACCCACGACCAAGGGCCTATTTAAGCTGAAAATGACAACTGAGGAAGAGGTTAGCAAAAATCAACCAAAAACTCTACAAGTGACTTATCTAAAAGCCTCAACATTCCCGACAAGATTTTTAGTTCCTCGATCGGAAAATCCCTTTATTTAAACTCATTCACAATTCTTCCCTCTCATTTTCATCTCTTTATTCACAATTTCTAACTTAAGCATCGGCGGGTCTACGCTAGAACCCCACCGGCATATCCTAACCGTGTTTTCTGGTTGGCAAGTACAGGAAATTGCGGTCATATTAGCGTTTGAGCTTGGGTTCGTGGTGTAATTCCCCAAAAGAAACAAATTCAGTTGTTGAGGTCGTTTTTCGGCATCAACATCTTGGCGCCGTCTGTGGAGAACGGTGCGAAAAGCCATACGTTTGAAGATTTAGAAGGAGGAGGCTATCGGATTACGAAATAGCGATGGATGATAACGACAGAGATAAGAAGACCTTGCACCAATTGGCGGAGGAAATGAATGCCACGGCAGATAAGAGATGGAGAGAAAGGATCGAGAGGCAAATGGAAAAATTTGAGGAGATGATCAAGGGGCTGGTTGATGCCCAAGTTAGAGGGGCTCAAGTTCGAGCTAGTGACCCAGAGAGTAATGGAGCGCGAGAGAGGGAAGAGCTTGGTGGTGAACAACAAAGCGGAATGAGACTACCACGAGTTGGGGTACGACAAGAGAATAAAAGTGCAGGAGAACAAGTGAATGAGTTGAGAGGGAGAATCAATGACTTGAATAAAAAAAGGGAGATAGAAGAGCTGAGAGACCCCACCGGGCAAATGAGCTTGAGCAGCGAATGCTGCAATTTTAAAAAACTTTAGAGGCATTAGAGGCAAAAACAGAGGGCAAGAAAGGGGTAGGAAGGTTGTTACTTAATGACGAGTCCCCCTTGGTACGTGAAGTGATAGCGGTAACTTTGTCACCCAAGTATGTGGTTCCAACCTTGGTGTATGAAGGAAAAACTAACCCGAATCATCACGTGGAGAAGTTTAATGAGATGACCGGGATCCAAGGCTTGAATGATTTTCAAAGGTGCCGTGTTTTTCCTTTAACCTTAGAAGGACAAGCACGGGAGTGGTACCAGAGATTAAAGAAGGGAAGCATAGGAAATTTCAAGGAGTTATGTGAGCTTTTCGCTGTGCGTTTTAGAGGTTCATGCATACCAGAGCAAGATACGAGCATATTGAAAAAATTGGTCCAAGGAGAATTTGAAAGTTTAAGGAGTTTTGTGATCAGGTATCAAAAACTAGGGGACTGGTGTTCGGGTTGGATTTTTCTGAAAAAGTTTAGAAGTATAGTCGACCACAATCTACTCAAAACTCATTGTTGTCGAGCTGACCACGTAAATATAATTTGGAGTCTATGTTGGCGACCTAGTTTACAAGTAAAACCTAAGATTTATGTGAATGACTTGATTTAAGAATACAACTTTAAGCCTATATGAGTGACCAGGAAATTCACCGGTCGGACCTGAAAGTGAAGAAATCCGACCTCGAAATTTATTTGTCTAACCCGAGAATTAGCTTGACATAGAAAGCTATTGGTTAAGATAACGTGGCCTAATTTCTAGGAAAGTTGTGTGCCACGATCTATTTAAACCTTCTCCAACTGATGACCACGGGCAACTGCTGAAGAAAGTGGGCAGAAGTGAAAGGCTGTAACCACCCACGACCAAGGGCCTATTTAAGCTGAGAATGACAACTGAGGAAGAGGTTAGCAAAAATCAACCAAAAACTCTACAAGTGACTTATCTAAAAGCCTTAACATTCCCGACAAGATTTTTAGTTCCTCGATCGGAAAATCCCTTTATTTCAACTCATTCACAATTCTTCCCTCTCATTTTCATCTCTTTATTCACAATTTCTAACTTAAGCATCGGCAGGTCTACGCTGGAACCCCACCGGCGTATCCTAACCGTGTTTTCTGGTTTGCTAGTACAGGAAATTGCGGTTATATTAGCGTTTGAGCTTGGGTTCGTGGTATAATTCCCCAAAAGAAACAAATTCAGCTGTTGAGGTCGTTTTTCAGCATCAACAGATCCAGAAACCGAAAATAAAGAAAACTTCAATCCCCTTAAAGTTGGTAAAACAGGGACTCACTTTGGACCCAAAAAGAGGTGTAGAGTAAATGAGTAATAATAATAAACCCACCAAACTCATCGGAAAAATGAAAATAATAATAATAATAATAAAGGTAACAAGATATATTTGTAGTTTTGTACCAATACGACAACACTTTTATTAATAACCGCAATAATTGTTTTTAAGTCGATCTTAAAATATTAGTAGTGAAATTTCATCTAACAATTTAATAAATTTGTTGTTTATGGAAATTAAAACGAAAATGATAGTTAAACTCTCAATCATTATTTTTAAAAAATTTCGAAATCTCTCAAATCCTGTTTTATCTGCATTACATATGAAGTAATTAGAAAAAGAAAAGTAGATGAAATAACAAATTAATTAACTGTAATAATAATATAGGATGCATACAAATTGACTAGTACTGTAAATGAAAGGCTACTCTTTTATGGCAATAAGCATTTTATTTAAAAGTAGAAATTTCTTTCCAATAAATTATGGGCCAGCATGAGTTAGGTGCTTAATGGAACTCAAAATTTCTAATAAATATTTACAAAAATACATTATATTTTGATCAATCTTACATCTGAAGGAAATTAATGGTTGCTTCTATAAA
>NW_006262201.1:4549091-4557522 GCF_000493195.1 Citrus x clementina
TCACCAAAAAGAGGTGTAGAGTAAATGAGTAATGATAATAAACCCACCAAACTCATCGGGAAAATGAATAATAATAATAATAATAAAGGTAACAGAGTATATTTGTACCAATATGGCAACACTTTTATTAATAACCGCAATAATTGTTTTTAAGTCGATCTTAAAATATTAGTAGTGAATTTCCATCTAACAATTTAATAAATTTGTTGTTTATGGAAATTAAAATGAAAATAATAGTTAAACTCTCAATCATTATTTTTAAAAATTTCGTAATCTCTTAAATCCTGTTTTATTTGCATTAGATATGAAGTAATTTGAAAAAGAATAGTAGATGAAATAACAAATTAATTAACTGTAAAAATAATAATATAGGATGCATACAAATTGACAAGTACTGTAAATGAAAGGCTACTATTTTATGGCAATAATCATTTTATTTAAAAGTGGAAATTTCTTTCCAATAAATTATTGGCCAGCATGAGTTTGTTGCTTAATGGAATTCAATTTTTCTAATAAATATTTACAAAAATACATTATATTTTGATCAGTCTTACATCTGAAGGAAATTAATGGTTTGCTTCTATACATGGAAAATATTTACAAACAAATTTTGGACTTGTCTATTGGACCTTAGGGTCCATGGCCCATGGGTGCAATAAGCCTTTTTACTATTGTCAGTAATAATCACAGGCCTGTTCGTGGCTTTAAGGTTAATTAATTTTTGCTAAAGCTTGAACGGAAACTTTAAAATTCTTAAATTGTGTCAGATTATGCTAAAATGCCAATGTTTGAAGGTAGTGTTTTATATTCATTGAGATATGAATATTTCATTTTATAGTGCAGCCTAGATAACATGAATGAAAAGGAAGTGGTTTATTATTTACCATATAAATAATGGGCGGTTTCATATTTTTATATGTAGTCGTTCGTGCAGTGAATATTCAAAATATAAAAACCAAGGAAAGTTTCCATTCCCTATTTAAGAAGAAGTCAGCATGATTGAACTGCAGATATCATACGGGATGTAAGCCTTGTTATTGTTGCTCTTCAGGTTATACTTATACTAGAACAGTAACAATGTAGCAAACTCTCACTGATGTCACACATTATGGAGAAAAAGAGGCTTTGAGTCTTCAGTTTTTGGTTAGTAATGGAGGAGATGAGGAAAAGTGATGATAATATCAGGGCCTTGACTATTTTTAATTCCTAGGCCTAGGCCTTATGATTGCATGCAAAGGATGTAGCTTGTGAGTAGTGAGGCCAACAGTATCAACACTTTCTTCCTCACCCTCTCTCAGATTCCACTTGAATTCCTGCACCAGCCTACCTATTGCTGTGCAAGCTATTAAACTTGCGTGAAGAGAACCTGCACACACCCTCTTTCTGTTCCAAAAGCCATTGTCTTGTACAAGTCTGCAGGATCGTATGGCCATCAAAGAAATCTCTCGGGTTTCCACTCCTCCGGGGTTTTCCCATTGTTTCTGGTCCCATGTAGCATCCATATATGTTTATTGCAAATCTGTGTATGCAACATAAATTAAAGTTAACATCTAACATTGCAGATACCATTAGTCGGAACCACAAAGATTTCAAAGGAAAGTAAGCTAAACAACAACCTCACTTCCAGCAGGAATGAAGTATCCACCTATTTCGGTATCTTCATGTGCAAATCGCAAAGGAACTATTGGAGCTGGACTGTACTTTCTCAGAGTTTCATGGAAAACAGCTCCCAAGTAAGGAACCTGTGCTATGTTTTCCTCCGTAAACTTGTTTGACCGGCAAACTGATTGAATCTTCTGAAATAGACGGTCCTGTAGTGTATATATATATATATATATAGAAGGAACATCAATATATGCAAAAAAATTCGAACAGGTAGCAAAGATCAAAATTCATGGAGAGACTAGCGATTGATTAATTAACCTGTCGCATTGGATCCTTTGCCAGCTCATACATGGCCCATTCTGTTGTGACCAAAGTAGTATCTGATGTCTCGATGATAGGCTCCCAGAGCAGCATGCTTATTTGTTGCTCTGTAAGTGATTTTACTTCTGACAACAAGTGATCAACATAACAATTCAGCTCCTGTCCTAAAGCAATTCTGCTTTTGGCCTCACTGATGAGGGCATCCATTACTGCTTGCCTGCGGGTACACAATCTCTGAATTTTCATTTCCACGCCTTTATTAGGAACCCATCTTAGATAAGGGAAGAAATCTCTCCAGTCCACCTCAATTGCTCCCTCCATTATGTCAAGCACTAAAATTTTAAATACCTCATCTTTAGACAATGTGGAACCAAGCTCCTTCACATAAATTGATTCCACAACCTTTCCTACAGCCTGAAAATGCAAAATGCTTTAATTATCTATGTATTTAGTCAAAGATAACAGATGAATTTCCAACAAAAGATCACAGCTAGCTCACCTGTTTCATTGACACTGCAAAAAGTTCAGACTCAAATATTTTCCTGAAATTCACTAGTTGTAGAGGATTGTCCTTGATGTGAGCATGAAATTGGGTTGACATATTTTCCATCATTGTGTCTCTATGGATTCGATGTCGCTTCTGAATAACACACATACAGAGAGTACACATCATTAGTTTCGGCAGTACAATATATCCATACAACATATAAAGGGACACGGTGAAAGCACGAGAAAGTTGGATTAGCAGATTAACCTGAGCATTTCCACCCAAAACATTTGTGAGTAAACATCGTTTAGCCATTTTGTGAAATTCATCGTAGTCACTTGTTGCAACCATACATTTATTAGAGGTGAGCATCTTCAGGGCATTTGATAGCTTCCTTGTTGAAATGGATGGATATCTGGTCACCATGGCCTGGAAGAACAAACAATAAATTAAAACATTTTAATCATTGATTGATTGATTTCTCTTCTATGTGTCCCTGTATTAGTAACTAACTAAAGCCACATGAATATATAAATTAATTAATGACAAGCAAATTGGACATTTTAGTGAATTAGACATCTTGATTGTCAACCTAACGACCTAACAAAAGGGATTCAGTATGCAGCTCACTCAAACTTACACCCGAGCAGTTAAGTTGCCAAATATTAACAGCTTAAACATGTTATACACTATTAATTGTACAACTCGGGCCCAACAATTAAGTAGATATTATTAGTTTTGGTCACATAGTCAGTCACAGTTTTGTTCTGAGCTTTTTTACTTAAAACGCGTCTACTTAGTTGAGAGAGTTTTTTTTTTTTTATTACATGAGACTATTGCTCAAATTACTTATATTTATAAATCAGACTATTGATGGGACCAACTTACATCAATACTAATGGAGCGTTGCCCAGATTTTAACCCTCACAAATATTCGAGAGATGTCACTCCTCACACTTGGGTAAGGCAGAAGACTGCCTTCACTCAAATTTAATTGAGAAAGGAAATTCGAACTGCTGTCCTCCAACTTGGAGGGCAGCAGCCCTGACCACTCGACCAAAGGCCGAGTTAGTTGAGAGAGTTTATGCCATGTAAAATAGTTCAGTTCAGAAACTGACTCGCTAGCGAATTGTGATGTTACGTTAACAATTTCACCAGATGACACAACTGAATCTACAGTTTGCAGTGTTAAAAGAATAGAATCAGAATGCTTGCCTCTTTAGCAACATCAGCGGAATTGAGAACAATCATAGTAGAAGCTCCAGTCTTGATAGAATAAATTGGTCCATACACCTCTGCCCATCTTGTGAAAGTCATGTGTGGTTTCTTCTCTTTCAACTGTAACAAATTTCCTATAAGGGGTAGCCTTCCTGGAACCTCTGCACCAACCCCCAACAACAACCCATTGATCATTTAAATTAATCAATCAAGAACAAAGAACTGAAGAGAAGAAACCATAGATACATACCTGGAACAGGTGGAAGTTTAACAGCTAATTCCATCCTCCGCCTAGAGATGAACCTTCTGATGAAGAACGAGAAGAAAAACACAGAGAGAATACCAAGAGCAATGGAGGTGGCAAAGGGTACCACTTGAAATGCTTGAATGATGTACTCTTTGGTGGCCATTGTTTTTTTTTTTTTTTAAACACTGAAATATAGTAAAAAAGTCTAAGATTCTGTAGATAGAGATGTTCAAGGTATCACTTGAGGATTTGTAATCATATACACACATGGATTGTTGAATTGGAATGTTATATTTTCAAGAAACATTTTGCTAAAGTACAGGTAGAATTGATCCGTCATGTGACGAAGACAGATGACCAAATTATGGCCCGTCTCTGCGTATAAATTGGTCGTGTTGGTGCTTTCTGTTTTTGATAAGTGCTTTGCAGCAAGGATTCCCTTTTGGCTTTTACCAATTTGGAAGGGGCCAAACAATTTATGTTAATGTTGTGGATAGTGCCAAAATGGGGCATGGGATAATGCAAAGGAATCAAATACCTAAGATACTGTCATTAGATAAGAAGGTAAATAAATTATAGAATTCAAACAACTATTACAATAAAAAATTATAATACGATACTTACAGTTGTTGGTCAGTGCTTTTCATGCCTTCAAGAGTGGATAATACGAAACTCATTTTCTTGTACAACAGTGAGACTGTGAGAGTAGATTTCTGAACAATGCTCAATAAACATCTTGGATTGAACTAAAATAAATGCCTAAATTTAGAATCCTAGTATATTGCGGATCAATTTTTACTGCTTAACGAAACTAAAAATTTTGAAGAAATATTTGCAAAAATACATTGTATTTTGATAAATCTTCACATGTTAAGGAAATTTATTGTTTGCTTCTATATATGGAATCTCCACTACGCGATAGAAATATTGGACTTGTTTATTGAACCTTAAAGTGGCTCGTAGGTGAAATGAGTCTTTTATTGTTGTCCATAATGGTAACAAGTAAACAATACTGAAGTAATGAATATATATATATATATATATATATATATATATATATATATATTTCTATAAGATAAATTAGTTTCTATAATTCATTGGACTTTCAATGCTAAACGCCAATATCCGAAGGTGTTTATTATTTTTATTTATTGAGATATCAATTTGTCATAGGTATTGGGAAAAAAATTATCATAAGTATTGTAACTTTTTATTGAAATATTATATTTTAATTTACTGATATTTTTATTAGAAATCTGTCGAGAGCGCAAATAGACTCTTTTATATCGCAGCATATATAATACGAAAAGAATGAAAGAATAAAAATAATTTAGAAAGTGATTTACCATTTACCATCTCAATAATGGGTGGTTTTTACGTGTGATCTGCTAATTGTATATTGAATTTTCAAAATATGAACATTGAAGAAATTAAGAAGTTTCCATTACCCCATTGAGAAGTTGTAAGCGTGATTGGGCTGCACTCTAAAATCATAGCCATAATTTCATTTTCATATTGTGAGACAAATCATTTTTTCTTTTGACTTCGGCTAAGATATTGCGCCGCTGTGGAATATGCTCTTCTGTGTATATCTCACTAAGTTTTTCTGCTGTTACTTTTTATATTGGATGGATAAGGCCCTATAATTGCAGTCGCTCAACCACACAGCATGTGTTGTTGGAATGTAATGCTTTGAGCATGACAAGATTGACTGCATTTTGGATTTGATGTCTTGAGGGGGTGCGTTTACAGTAGATATCAAAGATCCAAAATGATGCCCAAACATTTGATTCTTTTTAGAGCATGTAAAGAAGAGATAATAATTGGGGTTTGTTTGTGTGCTTATTCCTCTTTGCACCTTTGAGCCTTTGAGGCTGTTGCATTGTTTTTTTTCTTAAAAAAAAAACAGATTATGCAATTACAAGAAATCTGTTGCTTGCATATTTTCAAATATTGTAAAATGGATACAAAAACTCTTTGTTATAGAGGGCTATTCGAATTTTAAAACTAGGGTGTTATAACTTCAAATTCACAGTTACGGACATGATGGGATAGAGAGTTGTTAAGGATTATTTACTTTTACTTTTTAGCACCAAACACTTAATAAGATTTATTTTCGGTCATTTAGATATTTTTCGAAATCTAAATTTCTACTTTTAAAATCACTTATTTTAAGTTTATATGTATATATATAAAGGTTAAAACTAGGGATGACAATGGGGTGGGGTGGGGGTGAGGAGGCCTACTCCATTCCTCACCTGATTAAAAATTTTTATCTCTATTACCCAATAAATTTAGTGAGTTGGGGATGGGGAATCCCCACGTGAGGAATGATTTTCCCATCCCCACCTCATTTTCCATTTACCTATTTTATAGTATATATAAATATATAATTTTAACAAATTAAAAATTAGAGACTTAAAATAAAATCATCACTATATTATAAGGTATTTAATTTTTTTTTAAATATCTAAAAGTTTGAAACAATATATTAAAATGATATTAAAAGTGAAAAATATTTAAAGAGAGCAGCATCTTAAAAGAGAAAAGAAAACATAATAATGTTTTAGAGTTAAATAATATTGTAGGATTTTCTTTTATTCATATCTTGTTTATATTATATAAAAATTAAAAAAATTATTAATTGACATTATAGTTGATAAAATAAAAATTATTAAATAAGAATTAAAAACATATTTATATATAATGAGGATTGGGGTGAGGGTGGAGTGGGGAGTGCAATACCAAATCCCACCCTATTAACAATTTAAAGATTATTTTTCTCCCACTCCCCACCCCATTCCCCAAAAATTTTTAAAAATTTTCTTCATTTGGAGTGAGGCTCCATAAACCCCAAACCCATGAAGAATTTTACCATCCCTAATTAGAACATCTTATAATTGTAAACAAATCAAATTAAGCGTTAAATGATAAATACAAACAAGTCCTTAATAATGATTCTATTTTGTAAGATCAACCATTACAAACGGCTTCTTAAAAGCATCAACAACCCTCTCAAGTACAAAATTTATTTTAGTGGCTATAGCTAGTAATGTCTCTTTCTCATCATTACAATTGCATGTTAATCATTGTTAAATCTTGTTCTATAATTTTTAATCTCAGCCGTGTTTGTTAGAGAATAATAGGGGCCTGGAAACTAGATATGTGTGATGTCCTTTTTAAGCCCATTTTTACGTTAAGGTCAAAATCAATTTCTGAGAAATGAGAGACGCTTTTAATAGTGGCCGAGGAGAGATGATTCTGAGTTCTCTTTTGGGCCTAGGCCCCGTCGTGTCATTTTATATATATATATAATTATTTAGTAAAGGCATTTTCATTTTCTCAAGATATCAATAAAATACAAAAAAATTTAATTTTAATATCCTAATAGATAAAATACACAGTTTTTAATATATTGAAATCTGTATTTTTTATATTTTACTAACATGTTCACCTTAACAAGACAAAGAAGATGTCTTCACCAGAAGAATATAATATACATATACATATATACATGTATATATATCTCTCAGGTTCTCGCTAAATGAAATAATAACAATTAATTTTTTTGACTAATATACATGCATGTGACTTGTGAGAATTTTTAATGCATAAAAAAGAGACTAGATTAATTCTTTTTATTTAAAATAATACATAGAGATTCATCATCTAAAAAAGAGATGAAATTAGGCCTTTTAGAATTTAAAATTGGTTCCTTTAGGTAGGGTTGTCCAACAATTTTTTTTTAAATGCCTTTTTCTATTGTATCATTATATATAAATCCTTGTATTCAACTTTTTTCTTTCCCTCTTTTCCATTTTTGGACCACAAATTTTATACATTTATATAATCTTGTGCTACATCTTGCATTATAGGCTATGAATTCATCGAAGTGGAAGGACCACCAAATGGTCTTCTTATTCATAACTTAAACAAAACTATTTATTTGTATTATTGTTCATTAAACAATTAAAAGAAATTAAAAGTCCTTGGATTTTTGGTAAGCATGCATGCCATGCCTAAAAAAGATGGAGAAGCCAACGTGATATGGGTCCCAAATTAATTGAAATCGCTGCCTCATTTTTATATTTCAAGCTAAAAATTATTAAAAAAAACTATGTAAAAAAAAAACTTAATAGTTAAATGCTCTTACTTTGAAAAATGAAAAGCATTTAAATTTCTTTATTTTTAATTAATATCTCCCAACTTAAAAGAAATATTTGGAACTAATGGTTAATAGACTCATGATTTATTCTCATGGGATTTGGTGATCGATGTTTAAACCCCATATACCGACCACCTCTCCCTTAAATGTGAATAGATTTTTCCAAAGTTATATTTGGAGATAGTCAAAATTAGGGTAAAAGCTCGTTTAGTCCCTATATTTTGAAGTTAGTGCCCGTTTAGTCCCTATATTTTTAAAAATACCTCAAACCATCCCTACTATTAAATTATTGACACTTTTGCCATTATCTTTTGTTCCTTTTAACTTATTTTTATAATATTGTCCTATTATAATAATTTTTTAGACATTATTAAAAAGAAAAAATAAC
>NW_006262201.1:4566130-4575131 GCF_000493195.1 Citrus x clementina
AATAGAGACTGTTCATATCATCACAACATTACAAACACACATATAATACTCAAATCATACTACAAGTAATTAAAGGCAAACAATTCCATAAAAATAAATCATATAAGTCGAAGAAATACTAAATACCTTAAGGCAAACACTAAGAAAGGAAGTGATAAGACTTTCTTTTCCTTTCCAAAAACTTATATTTCCTTCTTTTCTTTCTAGGGTTTGTAACAGTGTAAAAAAAATAAAAGACGGCTTCTTAAAAAGATTGTTTTCTATTAAATACTTGGTAATTAATAAATATTTAAAAAAAACTAATAACTTACGTAACTTATTTAAAACAAACTGATAAATTTTACCCACACACAAACACTCAATAATAACTATCCTACTCAATTTAATAAGGGCAAAAGAGGAAAAATAAATAAATAAAAATTGGGTGTTACAGTGAATCTCAGCAACTGATCTCAGTAAATCTAAGTGTACGTCAAGTCTATGCCACACATATTTGTCATATAGCGAATCAAGCAAGACCATGTGTTAACTATTGAGCCTTCAGGAATGCATAAACTGATTTAAAAAGCCCTGCAACATAACTGGTATCAATGTCCAGAACCATGATGACAGCCTGAAATCCCAAATTAGGAAGATGGAGTCTTAGATGTAGGACTATGATGAAGGCCCTCTGTTGACTTGAATGTTTAAACAGCTTCATTTTCTATTAAAGGAAAAGAGAAGGGAAAGACACTTACGGTTTAGCATAGACACACCATATTATAAGGTATGATTTGGGTCAACGCGAAAGTTCTCAATGCCTTTTGTGTCTTCTGCATCCTTAGGGCTCCTTCAACCTGAATAATGTTTTGGTTTGTCTTTTTCTTTTACCATTGATTGTGCCAAAGTAATAGTTCTTTACCTTTTTGTCTTTGTAGTTTCTAGTGCTATGCATCAACCCATTTTTATTCTGATTTTTGTGTCCAGCATCTTATATTTATATTCAAAATGTCTTACTGACCAGGGTTTACGAGAGGACTTGGGGATTCATCATATAGTTGTGAATGACTGGGACCGAGGAGTCGATGCTGATCAAAATGTTGTTTTAATTTCTGTACCAAGTGTGTTAAGTCCGGATCTGGCACCCCCTGGGAAACATGTGTTACATGCTTATACACCAGGAACTGAACCGTTTGAATTGTGGAAAGGGCTTGATCCTAGAAGTGCCGAATACAAAAAACTCAAAGCCGAAAGATCTGAGGTACTTATATAAGCTTGTTGATATTGGCCTTTCTCATGTTGCTTTTTTCTGGTAAAATAGAACTTCAAAATTTTGAAAACTCAATTTTGCTGAAAGCTTGCTCATGTATAACCAGTGACTCAAATGATTCTCAAAGCTCTTTAAGTATCTAGATATTGTACTCATTAGAATGAATATGATTGAACTGTATGCCAACTTTTAGTGCCTTGGGGAAAACACTTGGGTCTTTTGGTTGTCACAAGCATTTGCACAAATATATCAAATGATATCCACTGTAAAGGTTATTAAATCACTGTAATATTAATAAATATTCATAAATCACTGTAATTTCAGTAAATATTCGCGCTTAATGAAAATATTAAGTGTTTTGAAATATTGTGTAATCTCCTGACTGTCATTCTCAATTGAATCAATCTTCTGCCTGGAAAAACTTTTTGATCCTGTTACTTCCTTAAGCATTTCTCAAAAAAATTTATAATCCAGGTCATTTGGAGAGCCGTGGAGCGTGCACTTGGTTCAGGCTTTAGTCGGGACAAGTGTGATGTGAAATTGGTTGGAACTCCATTAACACATCAAAGGTTTCTTCGAAGGAATAGAGGAACTTATGGGCCAGCGATACAGGCTGGTAAAGAAACGTTTCCTGGGCATTCAACTCCCATTCCGCAGCTCTATTGTTGTGGTGATTCTACTTTCCCGGGCATCGGAGTCCCTGCAGTTGCTGCTAGCGGCGCCATTGTTGCTAACTCACTGGTTTCGGTTTCTCAACACTCGGAACTCCTTGACGCCATTGGAATTTGAAATACATAGGTGAGTTCATACTATTTATGGTTGGCTCTTGATGCCTCCATTTCTAGAGACACCTTTCTCAACTTTTCATCTTTCGAATAAAATGCAGTTAATTTTTGTTCTTTGAGATATATAACGTCATTTATTTTTTAACAATCTGATTATATGTATTTTACTTTTATGTACAAGTGCCGAAAGAAGTTGCTATTGCCTTATTAAGAAGTTATCGAATTGATCATCAATGCTTCAGTTTGTGATCTCATAGACCATAGTGTTTTAATTTCATATTTGTGATAGTAGATCACCTTTCTTTTGCCCAGTTGAAGGTACATACCTCAATGGAATATGCTCTATTGGAAGAAGTTCTTTCAACTTTCTTCTTGTTTATCTCCCCTTGAATCTGATTTGTCTTTAATACTACTTTTGAGCTCTTATCAATTAGGTTAAACTTTTTGGTCCAATATCTTTTCTAATGTGATATCAAAACAGGGAGGCAGCATCGTACGACTGGGTCAGCTGTAAAAATATTTTATTGTCTAACGTTTTGCCCCTTAAAATTATTTGAACAACTCAATACTTAAAATTAAATGTTTAGTGGCCTAATCCCTGTGTATTGAGAAAGATATGTACAATAATTTAGGTAGTATTAATAATGAAACTATTGAATAACGTTATCAATTCATTAAATTGCGCCATGGACAAAAGTTCACAGAAATATATGCATATTATGAATGAATGATATAACTCTTTATATTTATTATTATTTTTTGAAATTAGCCCCTTTAGAATAAATTTCTGGCTCTGTCAAACTTTCCTTTTGAGTGAACCAGTTTCTCTAACATTTTTTGTTCTTTCTTTTCATTGGATATGGTCTTATTCCCAATCACTCAGCTCAGTATGTTTTGCTGTACCAACGTGCCAATGTTGATTGCATTTTGAAGTTCTTAATGGTCATCAAATCGTCCATATATTTGATTTTTCCTAGACCACGCAAAGAAATGCAATACAATTATTGGGCCAGATAATAATAATGTTCTGTTTGTGTTTTGTATGCGAACTGCAATTGTGGTGTTGTAGCTGCTGCAAAATTAAAAAAAAAAAGTTATTTATTAAATTATAATTTGGTAAACATTATTTTTAATAAAATAGTGAAAGTAATATAGATTTTTTGCCAAATATCTAGCTACGTGGTAAAATTAGCTCAATCTTTTGTTGTGAAAGCACAATGATAAACATTAATATCAATCGAAGGCTAAATTAAAATTGTTTAGCGAAATTTCACAGCTAATATTATGATCGAGTTAAAAAAAAAAAAACACACACACACACACACACACACACATATATATATATAATCCTATTTGCAAACTTGAAACTGCGTGGGAAAGTATTCATTCTATTCACACCTTTAAAATTCACATATTTAACATGACTTACGGTGTATAGGTATTTTCTGTATGATTGTTGTTTATAAAAATAAAAGCGTGATTATATATTTTTGTTAAGTTTTTAAATATTTTTGTTTAGTTTGAGATATTGGAGGAAATTAATAGGAAATTGTACTAGATGTAATATACACCCTAGTCCCTTATTCTTTTTCGTCATTCTTAGTAATGGGTTTCATCTTTAATACTTCCCTTCAATTTGGCAGGACTCAGAATTGCTCAATTTTAAAAATCATCAAAATTTTTACTATTCATTTCTTTAGATTTTTTAAATAATATTAATATCTATTTTAAGTGGGGATGACAATGGGTTAGGTATGGTGCAAGATATCAATCATGTATTCTCTTTACCCGTTCTTATATGTTGCAGGCTTAAACATATATAGATCATGATTCTCATGTAGAAATGAAGATTAAAAAAAAAAGAAGCAATTTCACATTGATGGTATAATTTACGAAAATAATAAAACTAATGTGATGGATTAAAAAATAAAAAACTAAAAAAAGCAGTTTTATATTTCTTAGGCCTGGCAATGAGTCGTATTTGAGAGGTTTCGTGTCGCATTCTATTGTATCGTGTTAAAGTACATATACCAAAACCCATCCATTAATTTATTTGGGTAAAAAATACAAATACGAACCCATTGATTACCATTATCGTGTTATTCAAACCAACTCATTTAACCCGCTCTTCTTGGTAATTTTAAAATTATTATTCAAAATATTGTTATATATTTTTAGTTTAAAACACAAAAAAAATTACAAAATAGACTCTTTAAAAATATAATACCAAAAAAAAAATAATATTCATCATGTTTAACATGATTGAATAATATAGTCCACAAAATTATATAATTATTTAAATAAGAATACTTGTCCAAAATTAAAATAAAAAGTAATTTACTTTTTCTTTAAAAAATTATTATTTAAAATTATTATAATTTCAATATTAAGTTTTAATGGATCGTGCGAAATAGATTTTGATACTTAAATGCAAATTCGGCTCCTTATTGAATGAGTTTTAATGGGTTGATTCAGTAATGACCCAACCTAATAAATGTCGACCCGATAACAGTTTTTATCGTGTGGGTTTGTATCGTGTAAGTGGGTCGTATAAAAAAAAAAAGCAATTTCGCATTGATGGTATAATTTACAAAAATAATAAAACTAATGTGATGGATTAAGAAAATAAAAAACTAAAAAAAGCAGTTTTTACATTTCTTAGGCCTGGCAATGAGTCGTATTTGAGAGGTTTCGTGTCGCACTCTATAGTATCGTGTTAAATTACATATATCAAAACCCATCCATTAATTTATTTGGGTCAAAAATACAAATATGAACCCATTGATTACTTATATCGTGTTATTCAAACCAACTCACTTAACCCGCTCTTCTTGGTAATTTTAAAATTATTGTTCAAAATATTGTTATATATTTTTAGTTTAAAACACAAAAAAAAATTACAAAATAGACTCTTTAAAAATATAATACCAAAAAAAAAATATATTCATCATGTTTAACATGATTGAATAATATAGTCCACAAAATTTTATAATTATTCAAATAAGAATACTTGTCCAAAATTAAAATAAAAAGTAATTTACTTTTTCTTTAAAAATTTATTACTTAAAATTATTATAATTTCAATATTAAGTGATGGATTTTGATACTTAAATGCAAATTCGGCTCCTTATTGAATGAGTTTTAATGGGTTGATTCAGTAATGACCCAACCTAATAAATGTCGACCCAATAACAGTTTTTATCGTGTGGGTTTGTATCATGTAAGTGGGTCGTATAAAAAAAAAAAAAAGCAATTTCGCATTGATGGTATAATTTACAAAAATAATAAAACTAATGTGATGGATTAAAAAATAAAAAACTAAAAAAAGGAGTTTTTACATTTCTTAGGCCTGGCAATGAGTCATATTTGAGAGGTTTCGTGTCGCACTCTATCGTATCGTGTTAAATTACATATACCAAAACCCATCCATTAATTTATTTGGGTCAAAAATACAAATACGAACCCATTGATTACTTATATCGTGTTATTCAAACCAACTCACTTAACCCGCTCTTCTTGGTAATTTTAAAATTATTGTTCAAAATATTGTTATATATTTTTAGTTTAAAACACAAAAAAAAATTACAAAATAGACTCTTTAAAAATATAATACCAAAAAAAATAATATTCATCATGTTTAACATGATTGAATAATATAGTCCACAAAATTATTTTATTATTCAAATAAGAATACTTGTCCGAAATTAAAATAAAAAGTAATTTACTTTTTCTTTAAAAATTTATTACTTAAAATTATTATAATTTCAATATTAAGTGTTAATGGATCGTGCGAAATGGATTTTGATACCTAAATGCAAATTCGGCTCCTTATTGAATGAGTTTTAATGGGTTGATTCAATAATGACCCACCCTAATAAATGTCAACCCGATAAGTGGGTTTGTATCGTGTAAGTGGGTCGTATGAAATTTTGCTAGGCCTAATATTTCTAAGTCTAAATTTTAAATTTGGGTCTACATTTTAATAAGCTACTAACTTCAACACAAAAACAACTAAATAATATAAATTCTCCAAAGTCAAACGAGTATGAAAAATTATATCCTTATCGGGCCCTTAGTAACCAACGAGCTGGGGTCAAATCCAATAAAAATTTGGCTTCAAATGAATATTTTGACACAATTATGTTGTAGCAATATATTGTCACTTTTAACTTATTTCGATAATTAACCATAAATTTTGTTTTCTTAGAACAGTATGTTTCCTTATTGCCAATAATGTTATTGGAATAAAATATTTTAAAAAAACAAATTATTCAGATTTGAAAAGAAAAAAAAACAACCCAAGTTTCCTAGGTGGTAATACCAGCCTCTATATCACAACGTTGATCACCACATTTCTTTGCCTTACCGCCCCTTGCAACTCTTTTATTTTCCCCTTGGCTTCCAGTTGAACTTGTGCTTCTATCTTTCCTGCACGAGCTCGAGCTCAAACAACAAGGATTGGGACCGGTCTGGCCGTGCAAACTTGTTGATGCCATGTCTTTAGCAGACGTCGCCTCACAGCATCTGCTTCTGCAGTTCTTCACATTAAGTGCTTCTTTAGCTTCATCTTTCTTGCACGACAAGGAAAAGGTCCCGTACTTGGATTTCGAAAACCCTCCTTCCTCCTCTGGGTTATTTTTCAGAAGCAACATGCTGTTCAAGATCACAACCAAGCATGTCCCAACATCAGTGAGAACTGCTGCCCACACTAACGGGTAGCCTGCAACTGCCAATACGAGGACAGCACCTTTAACGGTGACTGAAAGAGTGACATTCTGAATGAGTTTTGTTGAAGCTTTTCTGGCTAGCTTGATAGCTTTTGGTATTTTCCGAATGTCGTTTGACATTAGTATTACATGTCCGGTCTCCATGGCTAGTGCTGAACCTGAAATCCCCATTGAGATGCCAATATTGGCTGCTGCTAAAGCGGGGGCATCATTGATGCCATCTCCAACCATGGCCGTTGTTCCATCTTTCTTCAACAACTCAACTAATTCTGCCTTGTGTTGAGGTAGAAGCTCTGCATAGACCATGTCGAATGCATGATCCAACTACCAAAACAAAAAAAAAAAAGAAATTCCTCTCTTGTTAATTTAATTTTTAGTTCAAGCTTAGATTGTGTAAATAATAACATGGTTATTAGCCATGCACACCTGATCTTGTAAATACAAGGCTGCTGCATGGCTATCACCGGTGAGGATGACACTTTTAATTTTAATGCCTAATGATTTCAGATCTTTAATCGCCTCCGGAGCCCCAGACCGACAAGATTCTGAGAGGCTAAATGTTCCAACTGGAGTTGCTCCTAAGTACACATACCCTCTTGTCTTTCCTCCCGTACATTTGGCTTCTACAATTGAATCTGAAATTTCAACCTTTAGTGATATGAAACAAGAAAATAAAGTTTTTTTTTTCTTTCCCCCTTAAAGCTTGTAAAAATAGAGCTATTGAAGCCTCTTACCTTTACTGCAACCAGTTCTCGGACCAATTCTCCTGTTTCCTATGTAAATTTCATTTCCATGGATTTTCCCAAAAATTCCTTCTCCTGGGAAATTTTGGAAATCCTCCACATTTTCAGGCACTGGCTCAATAGCTAATGACCTTGCATAATCAACTAATGCAGACGCCATTGGATGACTAGATTTGCTCTGAATACTTGAAACCCTGCAAATAATCCCAAAATCAGTGACTCTAGCTTTGAAGAAACACAGAAATTTATCTACTCTGAAATGTGAGAGCTAAGTGTACCAATACAACAATGTGCCGAGGCTAACATCATCACAGATAGATTGAAAATCTGTCACAGTAAATTCTCCCCTTGTTACTGTCCCAGTTTTATCGAATGCCACCATCTTAACTTTCAAAAGAATTTCAAGATAATTGCCACCCTTGACCAAAAGTCCGGTTGTCGCAGCTTTGGAAAGTGCACAGAAAATCACAACTGGTGTTGAGAGAATAAGTGCACATGGGCATGTGCTAACGAGAACAACTATTGCCAAGTACAACCAGTGCCTTACATTGGGGACTCCCACAGCAGCAGGAATCACAGCAAAAGCTACTGATATCAACAAGACCGCTGAGAGAAAAATAAAAAAAATAGTGTGAAAAGTTCCTGAAGCAGCTTCAGTTTGCTTGGACAAATTTCCTAATCAGGCTATGCAGTTTAGAGATCATGTCACCTTATCCATTAGGATTCCAGAGTTGCTTATTCTAGCTTTAAAATGAACATAGAAAGGATACAGAAACGGAAACTAACCTGGGATGTAGTACTTTGCAAAGCTTTCTATAAATGTTTGAGCTCGTGACTTCTTTTTGTGAGACTCTTCTACTAGTGCTGCCATTCTTGAGACCACACAGTCTTTTGCTAATGCAGTAGTTTTTATACTGATATAACCTGAGAAAGATGAGATACATACACAAGCAGTCAAATCTCTTGATTGTAACATTGATGAAGATATTAAAGTGTGAAAGAACTGACCGTCCAAATTGATGGTGCCAGCCCAAACAGGAGAGTCTTGTTCTTTGACAACAGGGAACGACTCTCCGGTCAATGTTTTCTCATCCACCTCACATTTACCTTCAACAACAATTCCATCAATGGGAATTACTTCGCCGGCCCTGACGGCAAGGATTGTATTCACCTTCACTGTATTCACATCAACTTGTTCTCCAGTTTCGGCAATTATGGCCTTCTGAGGAGCCATGCTTGTCAAAGACGACATGGCCGCGATAGCCTATGAATTATACACAAAATTCAAATTTTAGAACGCCATTGATGTAGGACCAGAAATAGAGAGGAGAAATAAGAAAATAATTGAATGGTTGCAGATTGCTTACAAAACTTAAATAGGGCAAGATTCATTTTCTAGCTGTCGGTTATTTCCAAACAACAATACCAAACATTTTCTATCTTCTTCCCTTCTCCCCCCCCCCCCCCCACCCCCCCCCAAAAAAAAAAAAAAAAAAA